>NW_027362660.1:600000-752500 GCF_042186555.1 Aquarana catesbeiana | reverse complement strand
CCACCTAGATCCCCCATCATCTGATAAACACATAGAAACAATGTATTCAGTCAGTGTGTGTGTTTCCTACAGATGGATCCAGTAATGGGAACCCACCAGAGAGATGTCCCCGTCCTCTGTATTCCCGGGATTCCACACAGGAAGATCACACCATCCCTCACCATCATCAGATAGATGAGGAACAATCACTGATAGTTTCATTAGGATCTGTACATTATCTGCATTGTTACAATTGATGTCATTTTTATCATATTTTCAGAGTGGAAACCTAATGCCGCGTACACACGATCGGACTTTACGGCATACTTGGTCCGGCGTACCGGATTTCGTCGGACAATTCGATCGTGTGTGGGCTCCAGCGGACTTTGTTTTCTCAAAAGTTTGACGGACTTAGATTTGAAACATGTTTCACATCTGTCCGACGGACTCGAGTCCGGTCGAAAAGTCCGCTCGTCTATATGCTAGTCCGACGGACAAAAACCGACGCTAGGGCAGCTATTGGCTACTGGCTATGAACTTCCTTGTTTTAGTCTGGTCGTATGTCATCGAATCCGTCAGGCTTTGGTTGATTGTGTGTAGGCAAGTCCGTTCATTCGGAAAGTTTGTCGTAAAGTCCGTCGAAAAGTACACCAGACAAAGTCTGCTGTAAAGTCCGCTCGTGTGTACGCGGCATAAGAGATTCTTAAATTGAAGTTAAAGAAGAGATAAAAGAGGAGGGTGATGAGGATGGGGTGATGGAGGAGTCAGAGTTTCTAAAAGAACACAAAGATCTGTACCAGGACACCATGATGGAGTCATCCAGCTACAGAAACCCACCAGAGAGATATCCCCGTCCTCTGTATTACCAGGATTCCACACAGGAAGATCACACCATCCCTCACCATCATCAGGTAGATGATTGACAATTATTGGTAGTTCTGATTCAGGGGTGATAATATTGGTGGTAAAGAAGAGTATAAAGAGGAGGATAAGGAGTATGGAGTGATGGAGGAGTTTTCAGAAGGACACAAGAATATGATGGAGCCACCAAATACCAGGAACCCACCAGAGAGATGTCCCCGTCCTCTGTATTCCCGGGATTTCACACAGGAAGATCACACCATCCCTCACTGTTACAAGGTTGGTGGGATAGAGCATCTAGAACATGGACTCCTAGAGATTATGTGTGGATTTTTCATGTGATGTCACAATAATAAAGCTTATATTTTACATATGATATTCACTTTCATTTTCTTGATTTAGAGTGGAGATTCATTCAATTTGAATTTGAGATTAAAACAGAAGAAGAGATGTATGTGAGGGATGATCAGCAGTCTATGGAGGAGGATGGAATAACGGGGACATTTATAGAGGAGGACACTCCTACAGAGATCAGCACAGGTGGGTCATTAACACTAAATACATTCCTCCACCCATACTGCTCACTGATTGGTCCAGAGTAGGGCGGGGACTAGGTGATAATCTTCATTCTTTGTGCTTTAGACACAATTTATGTATCTAGACTGGACTTATGGAAATTCTGGGGTGCAGCTGGCAGCAAAATGTTGATTTTCGCCATGCTCTAACCTGGCCATCTTGGGCATGTGTTTTGGGTCTTCTTTCTCATGCCCAGGTCTAGCAAGATCTCTAATAGAGCAATTCTCCCAGGATTACTTGCTCTATTGTTTGCTGCATATGTCTGTATAGTCTCAGACACAAGTCACAGTGCAGTCTCTGGAGATGGGAGGCAGCGGTGTGGGACCTCTGCAACTTGTCTCAAGTAAACATTTAAGCTTCCACTGATTACTGAATACCAATGAGTCCTGACCCTTACACTATAGAATTTATATTGCACTTTACATACCCCTGACCCTGGCACTATATACTCTATGTTATACATTACATCATTCTGAAACTATATAGTCCTGTCTGCTGTATCGTTTACAATATGTTGTCCATAACATATTTCTACCCTCTACCAACTGTTA
Source organism: Aquarana catesbeiana (assembly GCF_042186555.1). Lineage (NCBI taxonomy): Eukaryota > Metazoa > Chordata > Amphibia > Anura > Ranidae > Aquarana > Aquarana catesbeiana. The sequence goes on along the minus strand of NW_027362660.1, from coordinate 750,533 downwards.
TATATAAACATAATATGAATTCTCGTTTGTTGCTACCATTTTCTACCACCTTGATATGTTATACAGTATCTGATGATTTGATTGGAGCACAGACTTTTACATGTTCATAATAATGTGAAACCATCCTCAAATTTTGGAACCTTAAACAGAAAGTGATAATGAGGGAGGAGTCAATAACCCAATGATGGTGGTCTTCAGGATCAGTCCACCTTCATCTTGGATGTTCTCCCTTCATCCACACTCTCTGACCTCTGGTGGGGCTCAGCCCCGCTGTTATTCATGACTAAATCATGGACTAAATAAGGAAGTGCAGGACTTCTTGTGTTGGGAAGATGGCAATTAGTGATAGAGGGGGTGGGGACACTCGTCCTATAATCCCCTCATCACTGTCACTCCTATAAAAGACAGTTCTTGTTTCCTCACTCTCTGACTAAGGTCCATGAATAAAGAAATTAACTGGTAGGAGATCAGAGGACCCATTGACTAGTTACCTTGAGGGTGGAATTGTAAGATCCTCAGAGACAAAGCTGCCTGATGTGGGAGGAGTCCTGGTTTAGGGGAACCAATCTGCTCATGTCTAATAATAATCTTTTTATTCCTATTTTAGTAGATGGACGGGAGATGAGGAAAACCTCAGAGGATTGTCTCACTTTGTCTCCAGACTGTAAAGTAGAAGATGAGGACATCACACAGTATAGTCCAGGAGAAAATCCGACTACCTCAAATGTCCATCCAGCACCAAACAGTGTAGATGGACCATCGTATTCCTCTTATCCTGAGGAACCTCAGACTGTGAGGGACGGTGCCGTCCTTCCAACACATAAGAGGTTTTCCTGTACTGAGTGCGGGAAATGTTTCCATTCTAAATCCAATCTTAAGGTGCATAAAAGATCTCACACAGGAGAGAAGCCGTATTTCTGTCCTGAGTGCGGGAAATGTTTCAGTTCGAAATTCAATCTTAATGTTCATATACAATCTCACATAGGGGAGAAGCCGTATTCCTGTCCTGAGTGCCAGAAATGTTTTGTACAAAAATCAGACGCTGTCATACATCAGAGATCTCACACGGGGGAGAAGCCCTATTCCTGTCCTAAGTGTGGAAAATGTTTTATTGGAAAATCAGACCTTGTAAAACATCAGAGGTCTCCCACGGGGGAAAAACTATTCCTGTTCTGAGTGCGGGAAATATTTTTCATTGAAGTCTTTACATACATCAGAGATCTCACACGGGGCAGAAGCCGTATTGCCGTCTTGAGTGCAGGAAATGTTTTTTGCAGAATTCCCATCTTTATACACATCAGAAATCTCACACAGGGGAGAAGCCATATTCTTGTCCTGTGTGCGGGAAATGTTTTTCAGTGAAGTCCAGTCTTTGCAGACATCAGAGATCTCACACGGGGAGAAGCCGTATTCCTATCCTGAGTGTGGGAAATGTTTTTCAGTGAAGTCCAGTCTTTGCAGACATTAGAGATCTCACACGGGGAGAAGCCGTATTCTTGTCCTGAGTGTGGGAAATGTTACTCACAGAAGTATGATCTTTCTAGGCACCAGAGATCTCACACGGGGAGAAGCTACTTTCCTGTCCTAAGTGAGGGAAATGTTAGTCACTGAAGTCCTGTCTTCCTGTACATCAGGGATCCCACACAACCCTTGAGGTGTATTAGTGCCTTGAGTGTGGGAAATGTCTTCTATATGCATGTTGCTGGACATCACAGCTCTCATGTGGGGAAGAAGCACACCCTGATATACACCTCAGATATACTCCATGGCTGATCTTCATCATGTAAGAAACAGTTCCAGACGTGCTGAAATAAAAAAAAAAAAAAATACTACTTGTCCAAGGGACTAAATCAGGGTGACAAACTCCTTGTCCCTTATGACAATCTAGTTGTCCTGATAAAATAAAAAACAATTTTAACCAAAACCATATATGAATCTGAGGGGCTTTTAGGAATGTCGGGGGCTTTTATAACTTGGCTACTCAGTACAAGTGCATGCTGAACAGACAAATCATGCTCCGGTGTCCGCTCTGTTAAAGGAGAAGTTCAACTTTTATTAAAAAAAAAAGCACATTTTCTGCAGGAAAAAAATGTTAATTTGCTATTTTTTTTAGGATCCTGGAAAGCATTGCAGCCATGATGTGCTGATGGCTGGTGCTATGCAAGACCCCTGCAGACTGTCCGTATAATCTAAACATGTGCTGGGTGTTCAGTGTGCCCCTGTACCTTTATGCAGGTACACACTGAACGATATACAGTGCCTTGAAAAAGTATTCATACCCCTTGAAATTTTCCACATTTTGTCATGTTACAACAAAAAACGTAAATGTATTGTTTGGGGATTTTATGTGATAGACCAACACAAAGTGGCACATAATTGTGCAGTGGAAGGAAAATGATAAATGGTTTTCAACATTTTTTACAAATAAATATCTGAAAAGTGTGGAGGACATTTATATTCAGCCCCCTTTACTCTGATACCCCTAACTAAAATCTAGTGGAACCAATTGCCTTCAGAAGTCACTTAATTAGTAAATATAGTCTGCCTGTGTGTAATTTAATCTCATTATAAATACAGCTGTTCTGTGAAGCCCTCAGAGGTTTGTTAGAGAACCTTAGTGAACAAACAACATCATGAAGGCCACAGTGTGACTGGGACAAGCCAGCTATAAAGCCCCCCGGATCACTCTTACTGTGCAGCTTGGAGCTGGCTGAAGAAAACAAGCACTGCTACTGCCACCATCAGCATGTGATTAACCCTTCACTCTCTGGGTGTACTATGTACCTCCAAAGAGCTGAACTGGTTAAATATCATGTCCTGGGGAGTAGGGATGAGCTTCGTTTTCGAGTCGAACCCATGTTCGACTCGAACATCGTCTGTTCGCCCGTTCGCCGAATTGGGAATGATATGGGCCGTTTGCGCCAAACTTGTGTGGCGTGTCACAGCCCATAATTCACTGCGGCATCGCAGTGCATTGCTGGCTGAGGATTGGCCAAACATGCACTATGACCCGCATGCTTGGCCAATCACAGCGCCGTCTGTAGAGAGAGCTGTAATTGGCCAAAGCCAGGGTCTATTTGGCCAATTATGGCTCAGGAGGTTCAGTACACGCCCCACACTATATAAGGCTGCCTGCACGGCGGCCCTGTGTAGTGTGTTCCGGCATTGAGAGACAGAGACAAAGAGACAGTGTCATTTGATTTAAGTTAGATAGATTAGGCAGGACAGTCAGTCAGCTGCACTTACAGTGTGTGTGTGTGTGTGTGTGTGTGTGTGTATATATATATATATATATACACTGTATTCAGTTTAGCTAGATCTGCTCCTCTTATTATCTTCCTACTGACAGGCAGGCTTGTGTTTTTGCAGTATTTACAGCTACCTGAATAAAATTGCTGGTGTTCTTCTGATCCTATTAGTACCACAGTCAGGCAGCTAGACTATTTACAGTTAGTGTAGTGCGTCCTCCTCACAGTGTTCAGCTAAAGCTACAAGTTAGTTTAGTGACCTCTGCACAGTGTTCAGCTAAAGCTACAAGTTAGTGTAGTGCATCCTCCTCACAGTGTTCATCTAAAGCTACAAGTTAGTGTAGTGCGTCCTCTGAACAGTGTTCATCTAAAGCTACAAGTTAGTGTAGTGCACAGTGTTCAGGTAAAGCTACAAGTTAGTGTAGTGCGTCCTCCTCACAGTGTTCAGCTAAAGCTACAAGTTAGTGTAGTGTGACCTCTGCACAGTGTTCAGCTAAAGCTACAAGTTAGTGTAGTGAGTCCTCTGAACAGTGTTCATCTAAAGCTACAAGTTAGTGTAGTGCACAGTGTTCAGCTAAAGCTACAAGTTAGTGTAGTGCATCCTCCTCACAGTGTTCAGCTAAAGCTACAAGTTAGTTAGCTGCACTTACAGTGTATTGTGTATATATATATGCATCCCAGGTGTTGTGTGTGTGTGTGTGTATGTGTGTATATATATATATATATATATATATATATATACACTGTATTCAGTTTAGCTAGATCCATTCCTGTTACCTTCTTACTGACAGGCAGGCTTGTGTTGTTACAGTATTTACAGCTGCACAGTGTTCAGCTAAAGCTACAAGTTAGTGTAGTGCGTCCTCTGAACAGTGTTCATCTAAACCTACAAGTTAGTGTAGTGCACAGTGTTCAGCTAAAGCTACAAGTTAGTGTAGTGCATCCTCCTCACAGTGTTCAGCTAAAGCTACAAGTTAGTGTAGTGCGTCCTCCTCACAGTGTTCAGCTAAAGCTACAAGTTAGTTTAGTGCGTCCTCTGAACAGTGTTCAGCTAAAGTTACCTGTAGAAGCTTGGTGGTGTTTTCCTGATCCTATCACTACCGCAGACAGCTACATTATTTTAACGTTACTGTAGTGCATCCTCTGCAGTGTTCAGCTAAAGCTTTCTGTAGAAGGTTGGTGGTGTTTTCCTGATCCTATCACTACCGCAGGCAGCTACATTATTTATACGTTAGTCTAGTGCGACCTCTGCACAGTGTTCAGCTAAAGCTATCTGTAGAAGGTTGGTGGTGTTTTCCTGATCCTATTACTACCGCAGGCAGCTACATTATTTACACGTTAGTGTAGTGCGACCTCTGCACAGTGTTCAGCTAAAGCTACCTGTAGAAGATTGGTGGTGTTCTCATACTACAGGCAGCCAGTTGATTTTGCTAGCTGCAGTATCGGTGTGTGTGTGTGTGTGTGTGTATATATATATATATATATATATTATCCCAGCTTAGTGCAGCTACATCTCACTGCAGGCCATTAGTATGTCTGGAAGGCCAACAAGGAGAGGCAGACAGTCACAAGCCAATAAAAGAGGGCAAGCAGGCTCTGTGTCTAGAGGCAATAGTGCTGGTCGTGGAGACGGTGCATCCTCATCAGCACATGGCCGTGGGACACGCTTGGCCTTTTTTTTCGGCAGCTGGCCGTGTTGAGCTGCCACATGCGGAAGACTTGGTCGATTGGATGACCAAGCCATCCTCATCCTCTCTCACCCATGCTCAGGGTACTTTGTCTGGCAAAGCAGCTGCCAATGCGGCCTCTTCCCTCGGCTCAATGGCATCAGTGACTCCTTCCCTAGCCCCACCTTGTCCTCCTGAGAAGTCCCTCGAACTGTTTGACCAGTGTTGGGTACATGCTCCAGGAGGATGCCCAGCGTTTAGAAGGCTCTGATGATGATACTGAGCTAGATGAAGGCAGCAACGTGAGCACAGAGGGGGTGCCCAAGAAGGACAGCAATCTGGCAGTCATGCTCCCCCTGCTGCAGCATACTGCCAGGTTTGCTCCAGTGATGAGGAGGGAGGGGATAATGAGGTCACTGACTCAGTGGGTGCCTGATAGGAGAGAGGAGGCACATCACCAACGAGGCAGGATGCCCTCCAGGGGCCAGCCTAAGGGCAGCATACTGACTGCATCACACCGCAAAGCTCCGCATGTGCAGGGTGCTGCTGTCTCTGCGCGTTATTCCAAAAGATCTTTGGTGTGGGCCTTTTTTAAAACAAGTGCATCAGATCGCACCACTGCTATTTGCAACATATGTCTCAAGCGTATCTCGCGTGGCCAAAACATCTCCCGATTGGGTATCACATGCTTGACCAGACATATGTTGACCCGCCATGCAGTTAGTTGGCAAGCGTATCTAAAAGACCCACACCAAAGAATAGAGGTCGGCCGATATTTGGCCATTTTTGATAAATCGGCATCAGCCGATTATTATCAAAATTAGGCCGATATTTAATGATCGCCGTTCCTCCTCCCTTCTCCACACTCAGCGCGGCACTTGATGCTTGCCAGAGCCGCTGAGTGTGTGAAGCTGACATGTAACAGAGAGGAGAGAGAGAGAGAGGGATCTGTCAGAATTGAGGTTGATGTCGGGGGTGGGCGGGACCCGGCCGCTATCAAACACTAGCCAATGGAATGGGATATGGGAGGGCCGCTACGTGTATGTGGCCCCGCCCCTTTTCTTATGCAGCCCAATCATTGGCTGGTGGTTGATAGCTGCTGGGTCCCGCCCACCCCGCCCGGGTCCCGCCCACCCCGACATTAATCTCAATTCTGACATCTCTCTGTTGTCAGTATCACACACAGTTACTCGGCTCAGTGTGAAACCTGCCAGTGCCACCGCCAATCCGTGCCACCTGCCGGTGCCTGCCAGTGCCACCACCAATCCATGCCAACCAGTGCCTGCCAGTGCCACCTGCCACCCAGTGCCACCTGCCAGTGCCAACCAATGCCCGCCAGTGCCACGCAAATCAATGCCACCTGCCAGTAGCAATAGTGCCACCTGTTAGTGCCAACCAGTGCCACCTCCAATCAGTGCCACGCCAACCAGTGCCACCTTCCAGTGCCACTGCCAGTCTTACCTGCCAATCATTGCCACCTGCCAGTGCCAATTAGTGCCACCTGCCAGTGCCATGTCAGTTCCAAACCAGTGTCACTGCCAATCAGTGCCACCTGCCAGTGCCATCTGTCAGTGCCTGCCAGTGCCACGGCCAATCCGTGCCACTGCCAACCAGTGCCACCTGCCAGTGCCAATAGTGCCACCTGCCAGTGCCAATAGTGCCACCTTCCAGTGCCACTGCCAATCAGTGCCACCTGTCAATCAGAGCCACGTGCCAGCACCACCTGCCAGTGCCATGTCAGTTCCAAACCAGTGCCACCTTCCAGTGCCAGTGCTACCTTCCAGTGCCAATCAGTGCCACCTGCCTAAGCCAACCAGTGCCACCTGCCACAGCCAGTGCCATCTGTACTGAGGACATTAAGTGTGTGGTAGAGTGACAGGAGCAAGCAGGGAGGAGTGGAGTGGGTGAGGTTTTTTTTTTTTAATCGGCCTAAAATATCGGCCACCCCAATATCTAAATATCGGCATCGGCCAGAGAAAAACCCATATGGGTCGACCTCTACCAAAGAACAAAGAGGACCTCTCCTTGCTCCTCATCAGCTGAGATCTCCAACCCCACTATACCTTCAGTCTTCTCTGAGACCTGCACTGAGAGGAATGAAGGTGTAGAATTAGGTGTGTCACAGCCAAGTACTTGTGGGCAATCTGCTTTCGGTACACGGACGTCAGATTGTACCAGGCAAATTACCCTGCCCCAGCTGCTGCACTGCAGAAAGAAGTTCACTCCCAGCCATCCACATGCCCAGCGGTTGAATGCTAGCTTGGCAAAATTGCTAGCACTTCAACTGCTACATTTTCAGTTGGTAGACTCTGCCCCCTTCTTTTTCTCACGGCTCTCTACCGGCATGTGGAAAGCAATGTCCATGCCTCGCTGGACAGGGCAATCAGCGGTAAGGTGCATATTACCGCTGTCTCATGGTCCAGCAGGCATGGACAGGGACGTTACCCAAGTTTTACTGCGCATTGGGTGACTGCTGGCAGCTGGGAAGGATGCAGGACAAGGTGCAGTAGTGTTGGAGGTTGTTCCACCACCACGCCTGCAAAATGCCACTACTAATGATTCTGACACACCTCTCTCCTCCACCCCCTCCTCTTATTCCTCCATGGGCTCTTCCTGTGCTTTGTCCTCGGAACCAGCGGTGCTCCGTAGGCGTTCAAGGGGCTACGCAAGTATGCAGGCCAAAAGATTCCATGCGTTGCTTGAGCTGGTGTGCTTGGGGGACTGGAGCCACACTGGGGCAGAGGTTCTGTCAGCTCTGCAAGGGCAGGTTCAGAGGCAGTTGATGCCATGCCAACTTAAGGCAGGAATGGTGGTTTGCCATAATGGCACCAACCTCCTCTCCGCCCTCCGACAGAGACAACTGACCCATATGCCCTGTTTGACTCATGTCCTTAACTTGGCGGTGCAGCGGTTCTTGGGCAGTTACCCGGGCTTACAGGATGTCCTGAGGCAGGCCAGGAAAGTCTGTGTGCATTTCCGCCGGTCATATAATGCCAGTGCTCGGCTGGCAGACCTCCAAAAGGAATTTAACCTGCCCAAGAACCACCTAATCTGTGACATGCCCACCAGGTGGAACTCAATGTTGGCCATGCTGCAGCGGCTGCACACGCAGCAGAGGGCCATCAATGAGTACCTGTGTGACTTTGGCACCAGGACAGGGTCAGGGGAGCTTGTTTTTTTTTCCCCACGCCAATGGGCCATGATCAGGGATGCATGCACTGTCCTGTCACCATTTGTGGAGGACACGAGGATGGTGAGCAGTGACAGTGCATTCATCAGTGACACTGTCTCCCTTGTCCACCTGTTGGAGCACATACTGCGTGGAATAATGGACAGGGCAGTTGAGGCAGGAAGAGGAGGACTTTCTTAGCTCTCAAGGCCTCTTTATCCAGTGTTCCTGCATGCCCGCCGATCACACAGGAAGAGGAGGATTGTATCAGTATGGAGGTAGAGCCTGGCACTCAGCATCAGCAGCAGTCTTTAAGGGATCATTTACAGTCCCAAGAAACACATGAACTTGTACGTGGCTGGGAGGAGGTGGCTGCGGATCATGTCGTCCTTAGTGACCCAGAGGACTCCGGACCGAATGCCTTAGCAAACCTACACTGCATGGCCTTCCTGATCCTGCAAAGCCTGCGGAAGGATCCTCGTATTCGTGGTATCAAGAAGAAGGAACAATACTGGCTGGCAACCCTCCTTGATCCACGTTACAATGGTAAAGTTGCGGACCTTATCTTGCTGTCGCAGAGGATGTAACATCTTCGGGAGGCCTTGCAGAAAGGTCTGTGCAACGCGTTCCCAGAGACTGGGAGGTTACAAACTCCTGTTTCTGGATAACGTGTTGCTGAGGCTTCGGTTAGTCAAAGAAGGAGCGGTGGAGAAGGTGGCCGTCTGACCGATGCATTCAGACAATTTTTTAGTCCGCAGCCCCAAGGTATGATCGGTTCCAGCAACCATCGCCAGCGTCTGTTTTACATGGTGCAGGAATACCTAGAGGAAAGATCTAATTTGGACACCTTTCCCACCGAAAATCCTCTGGGTTACTGGGTCTTGAGGATGGATCACTGGCCAGAGCTTGCACAGTATGGAATTGAGCTACTGGCCTTTCCTGCATCCAGCATTCTTTCAGAACGCACATTCAGTGCTGCTGGAGGCTTTGTAACCGATCACAGGGTGCGTCTGTCCACCGACTCGGTCGATCGACTGACCTTCATAAAAATTAATCAGTCTTGGATCACCATCAGCTACCAAGCACCTGATGCTGATGTAACCGAATAAATTTTTTTGAAATGTCAGATCCCTTCAAAGACTGCTTATGCTGATGCTGAGTGACTATCCTGTTATACTGAGTAATTATCCTCTTCCTCCTCAATGATCATGATGATAGCTTGTAAGAACATTTTTGGTTCTGGGCGTCACCAGTCCCACCACCAGTGCCTAAGGCCCAATTTTTCAGCCCCTGTTTAACAGGGGCGTGTAATTACAATTTTTGATGCAATTCTTTACAGCAGGGCTAGTTCTTGCGCTCCAACTAGAGTATCTGTGAGGGGTTGCAGTGTTGTGGCACCAGCACCTAAGACCCAATTTTTCAGCCCCTGTTCTACAGGGACATGTAATTAGAATTCTTGATCTAATATTTCACAGCAGGGCCCGTTTCTGCGCCCACCAAGAGTATCTGTGAGGACTTACAGTGCTGTGGCACCAGCAGCACCACCACCAAAGGCCCAGTTTTTCAGCCCCTGTTCAACAAGGCCATGTAATTACAATTCTTGATCTAATATTTCATAGCAGGGCCCTGTGAGGGCTTACAGTGTTGTGGCCACAACAACACCTAAGGCACAAATTTCTGCTGAGTATATAGGGCAGGCCCCTACTTTCAAACATCCAACTTACAAACGACCCCTACTTGCAAACGGAAGGAGACAACAGGAAGTGAGATGAAATCTAACCCTAGGAAGGGAAATTCTCTCCTGTAAGAGTTAATATGGGAAAAACTTTTCTCCTTTCCACTGATGCTTTATCACCAATCCTTGTTTCACAAAAAAACCCCAAATTTTCAAAAAACATTTGTCATTGGGACAAAAAGTGAGGTGATATCTTCTGAAGAGGAGCACAGGCAGCAAAACAAATGTCACAGGGGTGATAACCCTTCCCTAGGTTTTCCAAAAAGTTTAAAATAGATTTTTTGGCTGGAGCTAAACACGTTAAAAATGTACCAGTTCAAAATTACAAGCAGATTCTACTTAACAACAAATCTACAGTCCCTGTCTTGTTTGCACCGCCTGTATACTGCTGTTCAGAGTATATAGGGCCTGGGGGGCCCCACACCTTTCCTTTTTTAATTTGGGTGCGGGGTTCCCCTTAATATCCATACAAGACCCAAAGGGACTGGTGATAGACTGGGGGGTAACCATGCCATTTGTCTCACTGATTTTCATCCATATTGCCAGGACCCGACATTACATTAAAGCCGCAAGCAGTTTTAAATGACTTCTTTTCCTTTAAAAATTACATTTTGTGCAGGGACTGTTCTAAGCACGGGAAACATGCGCCACTTTACAGGCATACTATAGACACCCCCAGGTACGATATTTAAAGGAATATTTCACTTTTTTTTGTTTTACTTTAAGCATTATTAAAATCACTGCTCCCAAAAAAACGGCCGTTTTTAAAAGTTTTTTTTGCATTGATACATGTCCCCTGGGGTAGGACCCGGGTCCCCAAACCCTTTTTAGGACAATACCATGCAAATTAGCCTTTAAAATGAGCACTTTTTGTTTTCGAACGTTTGAGTCCCATAGACGTCAATGGGGTTCTAACGTTCGTGCAAGTTTTCGGTCCGTTCGTAGGTTCTGGTGCGAACCAAACTGGGGGGGGGGTGTTCGGCTCATCCCTACTGGGGAGGTTCTAATCCTGCCTGTGAAGGGGCATCTCTGTGATGTACAGAAAGTGCTGCAGCTGCGCTGACATTTACATAGAAGAAATTACAAGAACGGCACACAGACCCCCCCACCCCCTGAGGTTAGATATATTTGGGGGACTGTGGAGGGCCTGTGTGTTTAAAAAAAAAAAAGAAGCCGGCAATGAAATGTCATTTTCTGGCAATTTAAACTCATCCATTTTTTCTTTGTAAATGTCACTTTTTCTGTAGCCCATCCTACAGCAAGGATTAAAAAAAATGTATAGAGCCCCCCAAATATATACCAGACCCTCTGAGTGTAAGGTGGATTTTAAGGGGGACCTCACACAAAAAAAAAAAAAAAAAAAAGTTTGTGCCCCCCTCAGAAAATCCATACCAGACCCTTAATCCAAGCATGCAGCCTGCTGACCAGGAAAGGGGGAGGGACGAGCATGCAGCTCCACCCCTCCTCCTGAACCATACCAGGCCATGTTCCCTCAATATGGGGGAGTCTTGTTAGGAGTGATCCCCCATGGTAAAGCACCTTATCTTCAAGTTAAGGAAAAGGGCCTCATCCCCACAACCCTGGGCTGTTGGTTGTGGGGGTCTGTGGGTAAGGGTCTTATTGAAATCTGGAAGTGTCCAGATTTTTCCCACCTACATGAATGAGTTTGGGGTACATAGCACCCCTACTCATTCACAGAAAAGGAAATAAAGTGATAAAGACCCTCAATGTAACTTATTTAAAATAAAACGCCCCAAAAAGTCTCTCATTGTAAATCCATCAATCACAATGCCAACCCCCCACTGACTCCCCAATAACCCCCAATGATCCGCCACACAGCAGCAATCTCCAACGGTAACACTCGCTGACTGATAGCATCTTGAGCTGTCATCAGCTATATAAAGGAAGGGGCGGGGATAGTGGTGACATCATTGTCCAGATATGGCCATATTCAGAGAACGATGTCATGATCTATGTCCCACTCATTTGCCTACGTGGCCATGTAAGGGAATGGGTGGGGTGAAGTCGGTGGTTGCTAAGGACACAGCTGTTGGAGGCAGCCGTTACTTCCCTGGAAACCAGTGACACCCAGAAGCCGTCACATTCGTCTGCACCAAATTTTGGATGTTCAGAAGAATGTGGGAGGGGCCAGTGTTCATCCAATCTTCTGTTCAGACACGGAGCTCCTCCTTAATTCAGATTATTAGTGTGTGGAAGTGATTGTATCTGGCAGACAGGGATCTGTGTGTGTGTGTGTGTGTGTGTGTGTGTATCACTGCCCGGCACATCCATGAGATAGAAAAAAAGTCTCATCATTGTTGTCAGTGAGATAAAATAGGTCCTATCGTTGGTGTCGGTGAGATAAAAGCCAATCTTTGGCTTCAGTAAGATAAAATAAGCCCCTTCATTGGTTTCATTGAGATAAAATGATAACCCATCTTTGGTGTCAGTAATAAAATAAAACCCATTGTTGGTGTCAATGAGATAAAATAAGCCCCATCATTGGTGTCAGTGAAATAAATTCCTATCATTGGTGCCCGTGGGATAAAATAAGTCCAAATGTTGGTGTCACTGAAATAAACCAAGTGAGATAAAATAAGAACCATTGTTGGTGTCAGTGAGAATAAAGTGTAACCCCAGCCCAGCATTGGTGGTACTTACCTGATCACATATCTCCAAAATATGCCCCTTCCTAACCAATGATGCCACAAAGCTTCAAATCCACTCCATGGTCATCTTTCGCCTCTACTACTCCAACTCCCTCCTCATTGGCTTACCTCCTCCACTTTATAAACTGCTCAGTGCCTGCAACCCCTCTCTGCCCATCCCTCCATTGGCTGCCACTCACCCAACAAATTAAAATTCAAAATACTAACAAAAACTTACAAAACCATCCACAACTCGGCCCCCAGCTGCATCATAAACCTGGACTCTAGATACCAACTAAATTGTTCTCCTCGTTCCTCCCAAGGCCTCCTGCTCTCTAGCTTCCCTGTCACCTCCTCCCATGCTCAACTCCAGGACTTCTCCAGAGCCTCTCCGATCCTCTGGAACTCCCTACCCCAATCTGTCTGACTGTGTCCTTTGTCCACATTTAGGCGATCCCTGTAAACTCATCTCTTCAGAGAAGCCTATCCTGCCTTCACCTAACAACTGTACATTTATTTTCTCCATCAGCCCCACAGCTTTTGTATCACTTGACCCCTCCCTTATAGATTGTGGTCTCTAATGATCAGGGTCGTCTGATTTCTCCTGAATTAAGTTGTATTGTAAATGTACTGTCTGCCCTCATGTTGTAAAGTGCTGCACAAACTGTTGGTGCTATATAAATCCTGTATAATAGTAATATATTACTGCCTAGTCCAGCCTTTCTCAGCCAGGGTTCCTCCAAAGGGGTTCTTTGGGCTGTATATGGAAGTGTCACCTACCAGCCATTTCTGGATACTGAAGTTTGTCATCAATGCACCAACACAATTTTTTTCATTTAATATATTTTTTTATTACAATTTAAAATTTTAACAAGAGTAGAAATAAATAAAATAGTAAAAAGGAACAAATCCAATTGGTCAGGAAAATAACTTGTCTGGAATGTGGAGGCGGAGTAGTTATTAATTTGTGTACAATAATATACGCAACATGTTACATTATTATAACAAAGTATTGTAGAAAAAAAAACACACCATAGAAAATGGGGAAAGTAAAAAGAAAACAAACAAAAAAAAATGGGTAATAAGGGGACATTTGTGTACAAGGAACACCTTAACAATTACCACTATTTTATTCTCCAGGGCATCTGCTTTCAGAAAATATATGTTTGTGGGTTTTATCTAATCTTCAGGCCCAAAATTTGCATTTTAACATGTTTGCAAAAATACAAAAACAGCTCTGGCAGTGAAAGGGTTAATGTGAGCTAGATGGGATCACTCTGCTGTGGTCACACTCTAAACATTAGAGCTCCCCCTAGCTGCAGCCTGGTAATAACGATTCTAGAAGGTCTATTCATTTATCTGCTACATACTTCCTATCTTTATATAAATGTCTCCTGACATTTAGGGGTCTATTCATAAACATTTGTATAGCAATTCGCTCAGTGACAATTCATATACATTCCTTCTGTGTGAATGGGGAAACAAAGAATGTTATTAGGCCGTTTGCTGAGGTGGTTGAATATCTTACATGGATTTAAAATGGAAAAAGTTGCATTTGGACACTAGATGGTGCTAATTGCTATGATACTTAGCGCCATCTAAAGGCCAAATTAGGTATTTTTGTTTTAAATCAATGATTGGTTTAATCCTGTGGTTTTATTTAATTTATGTCCTTCAATGTCTACTGTACTCATAAAATGCATGGAGTATGATCTCAGGTATTTGTATGAACCTTCCTGACATAGTTAACTAAGGGGTCTATGCAAAATAATATGTTAGGTGAGTATGACAAGCATGTGTCCAGCCATGAGAAATTCTTGCTGTATTTTAATAAACACAACTAGTGGCCATAATGAGGTATTAGTTCCATAGCACCTCAATCAGGAAAAATAGTTCAATACTGCATTATGACCACTAGATGGACCCAATGATTATAGGAAATCACTGTATGAAATAAAATAAGACCAACATGTGACATGGATGAATGAATGTTTGTCATATATGTTCATCTATTATTTAAAAACTAAACATGTAAGTGAAGTGGTAACTATTGAGCCAATCACTTTATCAAACCACACATAATACCTCCCTTCAAAGTGAAAACAGAAATGATTTACACAAAATCAAACACTATCAATAATTTCCAATCAATAACCTCTACCCAGACAAGATATGTAGAAATATAAAGACAAGCGGTGTTCCCTCTCATACCGCACTCCGCCAAGCCATCCAAACCCACACAGGAGCAAAGGAAAGAAGTTCTCACCTAGTTTATCTCCGAGTTCTCCTTCCCTCCTGTTGGGGGAAGGGCTGAAGACAGAGAGGGTCACCACTGGTAAGTAGAGCCTTGAAATGAAGGACATTTTCAGAATGTCTGTCTTGTCTGTGTAAAGTTTACCGATAAAGAAATATCGGATCTCACAGCTTCTAGCTCTGTAACTCGCTATATCATTATCAGTAAACGTCACACAGACAAGACAGACATTCTGAAGGTGATGTCCTTCATTTCACGGCTCTATTTACCTCTCTACGCCCCAAAATGTACTCAGCCAATGGAAAGCCAACACGGTACAATACTTCATCCAAGTCTTTGGTGATCTCAGATCTTCTTATGAACTGTTTCTTACATGATGAAGATCAGCCATGGAGTATATCTGAGGTGTATATCAGGGTGTGCTTCTTCCCCACATGAGAGATGTGATGTCCAGCAACATTCATATAGAAGACATTTCCCACCCTTAAGACACTAATACACCTAGAGGGTTGTGTGAGATCTCTGATGTCTGTAAAGATTGGACTTTCGTGAAAAAAATTTCCCGCACTCAGGACAGGAATATGGCTTCTCCCCCCTATGATATCTCTGATGTGTGTAAAGATCAGACTTGTCTGAAAAACGTTTTCCACATTCAGTACAGGAATACGGCTTCTCCATGTGAGATCTCTGGTGTTTGTGAAGATTTGTCCTCTGTAAAAAACATTTCCCGCACTCAGGACAGGGATACGGCTTCTCCCCTGTGTGAGATCGCTGATGTCTATAAAGACTGGACTTCCATGAGAAAAATTTCCCACACTCAGTACAGGAAAAACTCTTATCTGTTGGAAGGACGGCACTGTCCCTTACAGTCTGAGGTTCTTCAGGATAAGAGGAATACGATGGTCCATCTTCACTGTGTGGTGCCGGATGGACATTTGAGGTAGCCGGGGTTTTCTTCTGGATTATAATGTGTGATGTCCTCATCTTCTACTTTACAGTCTGGAGACAAAGTGAGACAATCCTCTGAGGTTTTCCTCATCTCCCGTCCATCTACTAAAATAGAGATAAAAAGATTATTACTAGACATGAGCAGATTGGTTCCCCTAAACCAGGACTCCGCCCACATCAGGCAGCTTTTTCTCTGAGGATCTTACAATTCCCCCCTCAAGGTAACTAGTAAATGGGTCCTCTGATCTCCTACCAGTTCATTTCTTTAATAAAAAAAAAAAAAAAAAAAAAATTATGGCGTGGGGTCCCCCATAAAATCCATACCAGACCCTTATCTGAGCATGAAGCCTGGCAGGTTAGGAAAGGGAGAGGACCAGCGAGTGCCCCCCCCCCGAACCATACCCACCCCCACCCCAAAGCAGCTTGCCCCATGTTGATGGGGCAAGGGCCTCTTCCCAGTGTAGTGGAATTATTAAAGCTTTGTCTATAAGCAAATAATTCCATGGGCTAATAAGCACAATCATAACTCTCTTGTAGAATGTCAAGAAAAGTGCGCTTTTTTTCCGGCAAGTAACAGACGTTGAGCTTAGCAAAATCCTGCAATAGAATGCTCTACTGCTTTTATTCATACTGTAAACATGAATAACAAAGGAAGGTGGTGGCTTCAGAATCAGCTAGACACTTGTATTCTTTCAAATGAACCAATCACACACACACACATATAAATATATATTCAAATAGAATTCCAGTAGTGACATGTGCAGAGCCATGCGGCAAGCTTTTTGTGAGACACAAAAAAGTGTCTCACAATTTGAACACTACTTACAGGGCTCTTAACACAATCGTGTGCACATTCCCACTGCTACTAATGACACGAGCCATACTCTATCATGGCTCAGTGGGCCATAATTTTTGTATGGTTATGCTATGGTTCCCATGTACGCAGATCTCTTTGCTAGGAGCGATAATGCAGTCCACATGAGGGGGCCAGTCTCTTGGTGAGGCATAAACGATCATCCCTAAAAAAGCAAACAGATCTGCCGTGTCCACAGAAAGGTTTCAGCAGCCAATGGTCTTCCACCAATGTCTGTATGTGCGAATACGCTCGCATGAGCATGTTACAGCAAAACTGACACTGAGGGACATCTGACAACATACATTAATAAAAATTTCCACAACACCAGCAACCCTAGACTGTGGTTGTCAGGGTCTGCAGGCAGGGAGCTTATCAGAATCTGGAAGCCCCCTTTAGCAAGGGGGGCCCCAGATCCAACCCCCTATCTGGGGCTACCCATTCACCCCAAAAAAGCAGTAAAATGTCCATTATTAAAAAAAGAAGCCTTGAGCCGGGGCACTAAGGGCTTTAAAAAAACGGTAAAATCCGTTTTTTGTCCGTTCTGTATTTTTTTTGCCGGATGAAAAATAGGGCTTTCATCCTCTCAAAACAATGGATGTTGACGGCAGCGGATGAAAACGGATGCAAATGAATGATCATCCGTTGTCATCTGTATTTCCATAGGAATGCTTTGATGTCCATTTTTAATCTGTAAACAGATGGATGAAAACATGAGACAAGTTACAGAGGTCCTACACTGCTGCCTCCCATCTCCTGAGACTGCACTCAGTGACTTGGGTCTGAGACTATACAGACATATCCCTCCACCCGGCACAGTCAGCAGACAACAGAGCAAGTACTCATGGGAGAATTGTTCTGTCAGAGATCTTACTAGACCTGGGCACGGGGAAGGAGACCCCAACACATGCCCTAGGTGCCTGGGTTGAGCAACGCATATGAGGAAATCACCATTTTGTTGCCAACTGAACCCCAGAATCTCTATAAATCCATAAATTGTGTCTGCAGCACAGAGAAGGAAAATTTGAGAGAAATTAAGGAATACAGGACGGGGAACACAGCTTAGGAAAGTGACCAGCGTATTACAGGCTGATATCACCCAGTCATTGCCCTACTCTGGACCAGTGAGGAGTATGTTTTTTGGAATGTATTTAATGTTAACGACCCAACTGTGCTGATCTCTGTAGGAGATCTCTCGTCCAGCATCTTCCTCCGCGGCATCTTCTTTCCTCCTTCTCCTCGGGCCGCTCCGCATCCATGATGACATGGAGGGAGGCTCCCGCTGTGTGACGCTTCTCCTCTTCTGACGGTTCTTAAATAACGAGGGGGCGGGGCCACCTGGTGACCCCGCCCCCCTCTGACGCACGGGGACTTGACGGGGACTTCCCTGTGGCATTCCCTGTGACGTCAGAGGGGGCGGGGTTACGCAACGGGTGACCCCACTCTGACATCACGGGGATTGCCACAGGGAAGTCCCCGTGCGTCAGAGGGGGCGGGGTCACCGGGTGGCCCCGCCCCCCGTTGTTTAAGAACCGTCAGAAGAGGAGAAGCGTCACACAGTGGGAGCCTCCCTCCATGCCATCCTGGATGCGGAGCGGCCCGAGGAGAAGAAGAAAAGAAGACGCCGACGTTGCGGAGGAAGATGCCGGACGAGAACATCAGAGGAAGAACCAGAAGAACAAGAAGAAGAAGATGGAGGAAGAAACCGAAGGAAGATAGAAGAAAGAAGAAGCATTTAAATAAAGGAATTGTCAAAAACTGTCTTTTGTCATTTTTAACATTTTTGACAGTTTTTGTGTGAAATGGTAGGGGTACTTTTGTACCCCCTTACCATTTCACACAGGGGGGAGGGCTGGGATCTGGGGGTCCCCTTGTTAAAGGGGGCTTCCAGATTCCGATAACCCTTGCCCGGTGGTTGTGGGGGTCTGCGGGCGGGGGGATTGTGGGGATGAGGCTCTTGTCCCCATCAACATGGGGACAAGGTGTTTTGGGGGGCTACCCCAAAGCACCCTCCCAATGGCCTGGTACGGTTCAGGAGGGGGGACGCCCCTCGTCCCCCCCCCCTTTTCCTGCGGCCTGCCAGGTTGCGTGCTTGGATAAGGGTCTGGTATGGATTTTGAGGGGGACCCCACACAATTTACTTTTTTTTTTAATTTTGGGCCGGGGTTCCCCATAATATCCATACCAGACCTGAAGGGCCTGGTATGGAATTTAGGGGGACCCCCACGGCATTTTTTTTTTTTAATTTTGGTTCAGAGTTCCCCTGTGGGGAATTCCCATGCCGTTTTTATCAATTAACTTTTATGTGTATTGTCGGACTGGCAATTCATTATAGCCGCGAGTAGTTTTAAATGACTTTTTTCATTTGAAATGTCATTTTGCTGTCAGACTGTTCTAAACACGGGAAACATGCGCCCCTTTACAGGCATACTATAGACACCCCCCAGGTATGAAATTTAAAGGAATATTACACTATTATTGTTTCACTTTAAGCATTATTAAAATTACTGCTCCCGAAAAAACGTCCGTTTTTAAAAAATTTTTTGCATTGATCCTTGTCCCCTGGGGCAGGACCCGGGTCCCCAAACACTTTTTATGACAATACCATGCATATAAGCCTTTAAAATTAGCACTTTTGATTTCTCTCGTAGACTTTTAAAGGGTGTTCCGCGGCTTTCGAATTTGCCGCAAACACCCCAAATTGTTTGCTGTTTGGCGAACTGGCGAACAGCCGATGTTCGAGTCGAACATGAGTTTGACTCGAACATCCCTACCCAGGAGCCCTACTCCCCCTTCCTGCTTTTGTCTCCTTAGAATATCATATGCCAACCTAGGATGTTTATCCCCCCCACACGAAGGTCATGAATGCTCTCCGTATCTGCTTGAAAAATATCTGCAGAAATGCTATGGGTACAGTATATATAACAAATTATTCTGGGGATTATACTCATTTTAAGGGCATTTACTCTGCCAAACTATTTCAGGGTATGGCTTCTCCATCTCTGCAAATCCTTTATTTACCACCAAAGGACCATAATTAAGATCATATAGACGCTTTGCATCCAGGGCAATATAAATCCCCAAATAAGGTATAAAATCAAAGCGCCAAACAAAGGGGAAGGATTGCTGCAGAGCGGATGCCATCCCTGATGGAACATGGCTCGGCATCAATACCGACTTCTCACTATTTATTTTAAAGTTGGATAGGAGACCAAATGTACTTATTTCCACCATCAATTCAGTCAGCGATTCTTGAGGGGTGGAAAGATATAGTAATAGGTTGTCAGCATAAGCCGAGAAGATCCAGGCTGCACGTGGGGAGGCTAGTGTGCATCAACATGGCACTGACCTAATTTCTGGGTGATCCATGCTTTACCGGAGGGTTGCGGAGGTTGGGAGCCTCAACCCTTGAGCCAGGTTGAGTCAGGCTATCCTGCAGTGCAGAGGGCTTGTAGAGAGCCGGATTGAACAGCTGTTTCGCTGATCACTAATTCCCTCTCTCGCTCCGATGGCTCATGCCACTCGCTCCTCGCTCTCACTCCTGCTTTAATCTCAGTCGCTGTGGATGTTCTGGAGAGCCGCTGAGCGATTCACACTGAAGCAGTACAGACAAGGGCAGTTTACAGAGTTTCGTTGTGGAGATCCTCCCTGCCTTTGTTTACATGCTCCTCCATCTTTCAGTGCCTGCAACATCCACTGAAGTGTCCACCGGAGTGTGCGGTGTGTGTGGTGTTTCAGCGATTCTCTCCGTCAAGGTAATCATCACTGGATGAGCGGGATTCCGTCTGGGACAAAAGGCAAGGCACGCAATCTTATAATCTTACAGTATTAGCCTCTCTGCTAACGTGCACTGGAGGTAGCAGCGGGAGCAGATGAAGTAGGTGAATAACTGTTTTCAGAGAACCGCCATTTTGGTATTGCTGCCCTCGGCTGGTCTTATACGTGGATGAACATGGACATGCTACTACAGTATTGGTACAGATATTATTATTGACATTATTTACATTTCTGTCACAGTTACTAGCCGATTTGCCTATATACAATATATACATTGCCAATTTGTTTCACATCTCAGCCTCCCAGTTGTTTTTTGGGCCTCCTCTCCTGGCGCTATTTGGCATCCACAGTGTCCCCTCAGTTTAGCCCAGTCCAGCCCTGTCCACTCCAGTCCAGGTCCTGGTCCAGTATTGGTTCCATAGTATTGGCCAACTTTTATCCTCTCTTCTTGAAACCTCCTTGGAATTGGCCTGTTACTAAGTTGCTAAGTACACCGCAAGGTCATGACTAGGGGCCGTATGCACGCTGTACAAATTATAGGAGCAACAGCTAAACAGCCTAAACTGTCTAAACCAAACAGACTTCATCGTTATATGTCCTCTGCCCCTTCCACCTTAACTTCCACTTCAGTAAAAAACAAACGCCACTTCTTCAGCAATAGCTCAGAACACCCGCAAGTCCAAGAGGGTTTTTTTTTTAGAGCTTGGTGTGTTTTAGTGCATTAAAATTTAAAAGAGTGTGTTTTTTCCCAAAAAAATGCGTTTGAAAAAAAAAAATGAAACACCCACCATTTTAATCTGTAGGGCATTTGCTTTAAAAAAAATATATAATGTTTGGGGGTTCAAAGTAATTATCTTGCAAAAAAAAAAAAAAATTTTAATGTAAAACAAAAAGTGTCAGAAAGGGCTTTGTCTTCAAGTGGTTAGAAGAGTGGGTGATGTGTGACATAAGCTTCTAAATGTTGTGCATAAAATGCCAGGACAGTTCAAAACCCCCCCAAATGACCCCATTTTGGAAAGTAGACACCCCAAGCTATTTGCTGAGAGACATGTCGAGTCCATGGAATATTTTATATTGTGACACAAGTTGCGGGAAAAAAGACAAATTTTTTTTTTTTTTTTTTTTGCACAAAGTTGTCACTAAATGATATATTGCTCAAACATGCCATGGGAATATGTGAAATTACACCCCAAAATACATCCTGTTGCTTCTCCTGAGTATGGGGATACCACATGTGTGAGACTTTTTGGGAGCCTAGCCGCGTACGGGACCCCGAAAACCAAGCACCGCCTTCAGGCTTTCTAAGGGCGTAAATTTTTGATTTCACTCCTCACTACCTATCACAGTTTTGAAGGCCATAAAATGCCCAGATGGCACAAAACCCCCCCAAATGACCCCATTTTGGAAAGTAGGCACCTCAAGCTATTTGCTGAGAGGTATAGTGAGTATTTTGCAGACCTCACTTTTTGTCACAAAGTTTTGAAAATTGAAAAAAAACATTTTTTTTTCTTGTCTTTCTTCATTTTCAGAAACAAATGACAGCTGCAAAATACTCACCATGCCTCTCAGCAAATAGCTTGGGGTGTCTACTTTCCAAAATGGGGTCATTTGGGGGGGTTTTGTGCCATCTGGGCATTCCATGGCCTTCAAAACTGTGATAGGCAGTGAAGAGTGAAATAAAAAATTTACGCCCTTGGAAATCCTAAAGGCGGTGCTTGGTTTTCGGGGCCCTGTATGCGGCTAGGCTCCCAAAAAGTCCCACACATGTGGTATCCCCGTACTCAGGAGAAGCAGCTGAATGTATTTTGGGGTGCAATTCCACATATGCCCATGGCCTGTGTGAGCAAT
Organism: Aquarana catesbeiana; assembly: GCF_042186555.1. NCBI lineage: Eukaryota > Metazoa > Chordata > Amphibia > Anura > Ranidae > Aquarana > Aquarana catesbeiana. Next base: position 728,386 of record NW_027362660.1, on the reverse strand, counting down.
ATATCATTTAGTGACAACTTTTTGAATAATGACAAAAAAAAAAAATTTTACAATCACTTGGGACAAAAAAAATTAATATTCAACATGCCTCTCAGCAATTTCCTTGGGGTGTCTACTTTCCAAAATGGGGTCATTTGGGGGGGGTTTGTACTGCCCTGCCATTTTAGCACCTCAAGAAATGACATAGGCAGTCATAAACTAAAGCTGTGTAAATTCCAGAAAATGTACCCTAGTTTGTAGATGCTATAACTTTTGCGCAAACCAATAAATATACGCTTATTGACATTTTTTTTACCAAAGACATGTGGCCGAATACATTTTGGCCTAAATGTATGACTAAAATTGAGTTTATTGGATTTTTTTTATAACAAAAAGTAGGAAATATATTTTTTCAAAATTTTTGGTCTTTTTCTGTTTATAGCGCAAAAATAAAAACTGCAGAGGTGATCAAATACCATTAAAAGAAAGCTCTATTTGTGGGAAGAAAAGGACGCACATTTTGTTTGGGTACAGCATTGCATGACCGCGCAATTAGCAGTTAAAGCGACACAGTGCCAAATTGTAAAAAGTGCTCTGGTCAGGAAGGTGGTAAATCCTTCCGGGGTTGAAGTGGTTAACCACTTCAATACCAGGCACTTAGACACCTTCCCGCCCAGGCCAATTTTCAGCTTTCAGCACTGTCGCAATTTGAATGACAATTGCGCGGTCATGCTACACTGTACCCAAACTATTTTTTTATCATTTTGTTCCCACAAATAGAGCTTTCTTTTGGTGGTATTTGATCACCTCTGCGGTTTTTATTTTTTGCGCAACAAATAAAAAAAGACCGAAAATTTTGAAAAAAAAACAAGTTTTTCTTTGTTTCTGTTAAAACTTTTTGTAAATAAGTACGTTTTCTTCTTCAATGATGGGCACTGATATGGCTGCACTGATGGGTACTGATACGGCGGCACTGATGGGCACCGTTGAGGTGGCACCAACGAGCACTGATGATGGGCACTGATAGGCGGCACTGATAGGCGGCATTGATGGTTACTTATGGGTGGCACTGATAGTTGGCACAGATGGGCACTGACAGGCGGCACTGATGGGTGGCACTGATGACACTGGTTGTTTGCAGTGATTCACCTAAGGGTAGCATTGCTGGGCATCACTGCAACATAATGGTGCCAATCAGTGCCCATTTGTGGGCACTGATTGGCACAGATTGGGCACACTGGGCACATGTGGATGGCCATGGGGGACATACCTGGCCATCCACATGTTGCCCCTTCCCTGGTGGTCCTAGTGGCGATCCTTGGTGGTCCAGTGTGGTGATCTGCGGGGGGGCTGCGCTGATAAACAATCAGATAAAGCTGATAAACTATCAGCGCAGACCCCCCCCTGCCAGGAGAGCTGCCGATCGGCTCTCCTCTACTCGCGTCTGTCAGACGCGAGTGAGGAAGAGCCGATCAACGGCTCTTCCTATTGACAGCATGATCAGCCGTGATTGGACACGGCTGATCACGTGGTAAAGAGCCTCCGCCGGAGGCTCTTTACCAAGATCGGTGGAGCGGTGTGTCATACTGACACACCGCTCCACCGATCGCCACAATGCGTGCCCCCGCGGCGACATGTTATCCTGCTGGACGTCATATGACATCCAGTCAGGATAACTGAACCACTTCCCGGACGTCAATCCGCTATAGGGCGGGCGGAAGTGGTTAAAGGCTTATATGCAAGTTATTGCCATAAAAATTGTTTGGGGACCTGGGTCCTGCCCCAGGGGACATGGATCAATGCAAAAATGTTTTAAAAACGTCCGTTTTTTTGGGAGCAGTGATTTTAATAATGCTTAAAGTGAAACAATAAAAATGAAATATTCCTTTAAATATCGTGCCTGGGGGGTGTCTATAGTATGCCTGTAAAGTGGCGCATGTTTCCCGTGTTTAGAACAATACCACAGCAAAATGACATTTCTAAGGTAAAAATGTAATTCAACACTGCTTGCGGCTGTAATGTATTGTCGGGTCCCAGCAATATAGATGAAAATCATTGAGAAAAACGGCATGGGTTCCCCCCCTCCCAGTTAATTACCAGGCTCTTTGGGTCTGGTATGGATATTAAGGGGAACCCCGCACCTAAATTAAAAAAAAAAAAAAAAAAAAAAAAAAAAAAAGATGTGGGGGGGCCCCATGAACTATATACTCTGAATAGGGATGAGCCGAACACCCCCCTGTTCGGTTCGCACCAGAACATGCGAACAGGAAAAAAGTTCGTTCGAACACGCGAACACCGTTAAAGTCTATGGGACACGAACATGAATAAACAAAAGTGCTAATTTTAAAGGCTTATATGCAAGTTATTGTCATAAAAAGTGTTTGGGGACCTGGGTCCTGCCCCAGGGGACATGGATCAATGCAAAAAAAAGTTTTAAAAACGGCCGTTTTTTCAGGAGCAGTGATTTTAATAATGCTTAAAGTCAAACAATAAAAGTGTAATATCCCTTTAAATTTCGTACCTGGGGGGTGTCTATAGTATGCCTGTAAAGGGGCGCATGTTTCCTGTGTTTAGAACAGTCTGACAGCAAAATGACATTTTGAAGGAAAAAACTCATTTAAAACTACCCGCGGCTATTGCATTGCCGACAATACACATAGAAGTTCATTGATAAAAACGGCATGGGAATTCCCCAAAGGGGAACCCCGAACCAAAATAAAAAAAAAAAAAAATGACGTGGGAGTCCTCCTAAATTCCATACCAGGCCCTTCAGGTCTGGTATGGATATTAAGGGGAACCCCGGCCAAAATTTAAAAAAAAAAAATGACATGGGGTTCCCCCTAAATTCCATACCAGAGGATTTTAAGGGGAACCCCGCGCCAAAAAAAAAAAAAAAACGGCGTGGGGTCCCCCCAAAAATCCATACCAGACCCTTATCCGAGCACGCAACCTGGCAGGCCGCAGGAAAAGAGGGGGGGACGAGAGTGCGGCCCCCCCTCCCTCCTGAACCGTACCAGGCCACATGCCCTCAACATTGGGAGGGTGCTTTGGGGTAGCCCCCCAAAACACCTTGTCCCCATGTTGATGAGGACAAGGGCCCCATCCCCACAACCCTGGCCGGTGGTTGTGGGGGTCTGCGGGCGGGGGGCTTATCAGAATCTGGAAGCCCCCTTTAACAAGGTGACCCCCAGATCCCGGCCCCCCCCGTGTGAAATGGTAAGGGGGTACATAAGTACCCCTACCATTTCACGAAAAAAGTGTCAAAAATGTTAAAAATGACAAGAGACAGTTTTTGACAATTCCTTTATTTAAATGCTTCTTCTTTCTTCTATCTTCCTTCATCTTCTGGTTCTTCTGGTTCTTCTGGCTCTTCTGGTTCTTCCTCCGGCGTTCTTGTCCAGCATCTCCTCCGCGGCGTCTTCTATCTTCTTCTCCTCGGGCCGCTCCGCACCCATGGCATGGGGGGGAGGCTCCCGCTCTTCTCTTCTTCTTTTCTTCTCTTCTTCTCTTCTTCATTTTCTTCTCCGGGCCGCTCCGCAATCCATGCTGGCATGGAGGGAGGCTCCCGCTGTGTGACGGCGCTCCTCGTCTGACAGTTCTTAAATAACGGGGGGGCGGGGCCACCCGGTGACCCCGCCCCACTCTGACGCACGGTGACTTGACGGGACTTCCCTGTGACGTCACGGGGAATGCCACAGGGAAGTCCCGTCATGTCCCGTGCGTCAGAGGGGGGCGGGGTCACCGGGTGGCCCCGCCCCCGTTATTTAAGAACTGTCAGACGAGGAGCGCCGTCACACAGCGGGAGCCTCCCTCCATGCCAGCATGGATTGCGGAGCGGCCCGGAGAAGAAAATGAAGAAGAGAAGAAGAGAAGAAAAGAAGAAGAGAAGAGCGGGAGCCTCCCCCCCATGCCATGGGTGCGGAGCGGTCCGAGGAGAAGAAGATAGAAGACGCCGCGGAGGAGATGCTGGACGAGAACGCCGGAGGAAGAACCAGAAGAGCCAGAAGAACCAGAAGAACCAGAAGATGAAGGAAGAAAGAAGAAGCATTTATAAAGGAATTGTCAAAAACTGTCTCTTGTCATTTTTAACATTTTTGACACTTTTTTCGTGAAATGGTAGGGGTACACCCTTACCATTTCACACAGGGTGGGGGCCGGGATCTGGGGGTCACCTTGTTAAAGGGGGCTTCCAGATTCCGATAAGCCCCCCGCCCGCAGACCCCCACAACCACCGGACAGGGTTGTGGGGATGAGGCCCTTGTCCTCATCAACATGGGGACAAGGTGTTTTGGGGGGCTACCCCAAAGCACCCTCCCAATGTTGAGGGCATGTGGCCTGGTACGGTTCAGGAGGGAGGGGGGCCGCACTCTCGTCCCCCCCTCTTTTCCTGTGGCCTGCCAGGTTGCGTGCTCGGATAAGGGTCTGGTATGGATTTTTGGGGGGACCCCACGTCATTTTTTTTTAATTTTGGCCGGGGTTCCCCTTAATATCCATATCAGACCTGAAGGGCCTGGTATGGAATTTAGGGGGACTCCCACGTCATTTTTTTTTTTTTAATTTTGGTTCGGGGTTCCCCTTTGGGGAATTCCCATGCCGTTTTTATCAATGAACTTCTATGTGTATTGTCGGCAATGCAATAGCCGCGGGTAGTTTTAAATGAGTTTTTTCCTTCAAAATGTCATTTTGCTGTCAGACTGTTCTAAACACAGGAAACATGCGCCCCTTTACAGGCATACTATAGACACCCCCCAGGTACGAAATTTAAAGGGATATTACACTTTTATTGATTGACTTTAAGCATTATTAAAAATCACTGCTCCTGAAAAAACGGCCGTTTTTAAAACTTTTTTTTGCATTGATCCATGTCCCCTGGGGCAGGACCCAGGTCCCCAAACACTTTTTATGACAATAACTTGCATATTAGCCTTTAAAATTAGCACTTTTGATTTCTCCCATAGACTTTTAAAGGGTGTTCCGCGGCATTCGAATTTGCCGCGAACACCCCAAATTGTTCGCTGTTCTGCGAACAGCCAATGTTCGAGTCGAACATGAGTTCGACTCGAACTCGAAGCTCATCCCTAACTCTGAAGTATGGCCTGCCCTATATACTCTGCAGAAAATTGGGTCTTAGGTGGTGGTGGTGCCACAACACTGTAAGCCCTCACAGTTACTCTTGGTGGGCACAGGAACGGGACCTGCTGTGAAATTTTAGATCAAAATTGTAAATACATGCCCTTGTTAAACAGGGGCAGAAAAATTGGGCCTTGGGTGGTGGTGGTGCCACAACACTGTAAACCCTCACAGATACTCTTCTCCTGCTGAGCGCAGACTGAAACTGTGGCACAGATTTTTTAAATAACTTCTTTTAGCTCGTGCCCTGGCAGCTGTGACCATGTGACCTCCTGAACCAATTATATTGCAACAATTAATAAACTGCTTGTTGCTATGGGCTTTAAAATATATTTTATAACTGTCACGCTCCCATTGGTGTGCGAGGCAAATTAAATTGCTCGCACATTTCTTATTCTCTCTGGAGAAGAGACGCTTGAGAGGGGATATGATTTCAATTTACAAATACCGTACTGGTGACCCCACAATAGGGAGAAAACTTTTTTGCGGAAGGGAGTTTAACAAGACACGTGGCCACTCATTAAAATTTAGAAGAAAAGAGGTTTAACCTTAACCACTTGAGGTCCGGGCCATAGCCGAATGACGGCCACAGCGTGGACCTCAATTTCCGGGAGGCCGTCATAGGACATCCTCCCCTGTGCACGCGGGTGTGTGCGGTGCACACGCTGTGATCACCGAGTCACGGAGACTCGGGTGATCACAGATCCGGGTAAGGGGCCGATCACGGCCCCTTGCCATGTGATCAGCTGTCAGCCAATGACAGCTGATCACATGATGTAAACAAAAGCTCTGTAATCTTTTTTTTTATTCTCCGATCACCGGCTTATGTTAAAGGGGCATCGGTCCCGAAGAGGAAGGAGGCACATCTGCCTCATCTGTGCCTGCCAGTGCCACCTGCCATTGCCACCTGCCAGTGCCCACAAGTGGTGCCAATCAGTGCCACCTAGCAATGCTGCCATCAGTGTAAGCAATCAGTGCCCATCACTGCCACCCATCAGTGCCCATCAATGAAGGAGAAAAATTACCCGTTTGCAAAATTTTATAACAAAATATAAAAAAAAATAAAAACCACAGAGGTGATCAAACACCACCAAAAGAAAGCTCTATTTGGGGGGGGGGGGGGATAAAAATTTCATTTGAGTACAGTGTTGTATGACCGCGCAATTGTCATTCAAAGTGCAACGCGCTAAAAGCTGAAAATTGGTCTGGACAGGAGGGGGGGGGGTTTAAGTGCCCAGTAAGCAAGTGGTTAAACTACGTAGAGGGTTCTTTACTGTAAGAGAGGCAAGGATGTGGAATTCCCTTCCACAGGCGGTGGTCTCAGCGGGGAGCATCGATAGTTTCAAAAAACTATTAGATAATCACCTGAATGACCGCAACATACAGGGATATACAATGTAATACTGACACATAATCACACACATAGGTTGGACTTGATGGACTTGTGACGTGTCTTTTTTTCAACCTCACCTACTATGTAACTATTTTTATCCTCTCCTCTCTCTACATCCCATCAGGCTTTGTGAATTGCAGTGAGAGAGAAAGAGAAAGAGAAAGAGAAAGAGAAAGAGAAAGAGAAAGAGAAAGAGAAAGAGAAAGAGAAAGAGAAAGAGAAAGAGAAAGAGAAAGAGAAAGAGAAAAAAAAATAATGCATTTTTTTCAAGATTGTCGCTTTTTTTATAGCGCAAAAAATAAAAACCGCGGAGGTGATCAAATACCATCAAAAGAAAGCTCTATTTGTGGGGAAACAACTAACGTCAATTTTTTTTGGGAGCCACGTCGCACGACCGCACAATTGTCAGTTAAAGCGACACAGTGCCGAGTCGCAAAAAACGCTCTGGTCTTTGGCCAGCCAAATGGTCCGGGGCTGAAGTGGTTAAACTGGCTGCTCTGTATGTAGCTTCTGACAGGCTGCGCAAGGAGGCCCGTATCTCCAGGACCATAGATGATAGAAGCCCCAAATTTTGACCAGTAGTGGGGTAAACCTTCAGCTACCTATCCCCTAAATGTGGGCTCTATGTGACCCCTGGTCGCCGAGCCAGGACCCTTGAAGTCAATAGTTTTGTTTTTTTTAAATGGGCCTATCTTAAGGGGCCTGGAGCTGCAGCTCCAATAGCCCCTATGTTAATCCGGCCCTGTACATAGAGACTGTTAATGATTTCATGTTCTTGTTTGGAAAATACCTTATGTTGGATGGTTCATTGAATGTTATTTCTTCAATACATGGACTTTCAAATACAATGCTGCGTGGATTACCGTCTATGTGGAGATATATTTCACAGTTGGGATTTCACTTGCTATTCACAAGCCCCAATTGAGTGGAGGCACTGTGCTTGTTAGAGATCCTGTCCTGATCACACAGATTATAAAGACTCTGCTCCTAAATACTATACAGGTGACGCCATCATACCTCAGTAGCCACAGAGAGAGAAAAGAATAGCGCTACACTTGTATGGTGTATATGAGCACATCCCTAGCCGCACTGCAGAAAGAAAGAGCCAGGACATGCTGCTTTACATCGGAATGTGGCACAAGTAAATGTCAGCATGAGATCAAAACAGTACAGTGCTAACTTACTAGTCAATAACGCAATATGTTGGAACCTTCTAATGTATGCTAATCTTAATGAACTTCAATATTATCACAATACCAGTCTCTGTGATATGTAATGTCACATATAATACACATCACGCTGAAAATAAGACAAAAAAAACAAAAACAAAAAAACACAAAACTTTGCAGGGATGGTGGAAACCCCTCCTACAGATATTTGGCAGAGGACGGTGTCAGTAGGGCAGGGGACTGTGTCAGTAGGGCAGCTTCATAAGCGCATATCAGTGCAGCCTAATCAGTGCCCCGTCAGTGCAGCCTCATTAAGGCAACTTTATCAGTGCTCATCAGTTCAGCCTCATCAGTGCAGCTTGTCAGTGGCACCCCATCAGTGCCCACCAGTGCAGCCTCATCAGGGCCACATACCAGTGCCCACCAGTGCAGCATATCAGCGCCCACCAGTGCAACTTTATCAGTGCAGCCTATCAGTGCCCCGTCAGTGCAGCCCCACATTTTGCTTCCCATCTGGACATCTTTTTGATAAAATTGCCCCCCCACTCCGGGTTCACCATCTCATCCCCCCAAAATCCAGATTCCTATTGAGAGACTCATCATAGTGTCTCTGGAGGGGGCGCTGATCATTCCCGTGTAAAATCTTATAGAAATCTTCCCTAAACCCAACCTTTAATTATCATTTCATTCCCCCCACATACAATGTCTGGAACCGACATTTACTGACATCAATAACTCCCCTCGTGGTACAGACCATAAATTCCCTCATTGTAATATACGGGGTTATTCTACATTTCCACACTATATATGTGTGTATCATCATCTGCTGGAGATAAAAGACATCACAGTGACTATGGAGGAAGAGGACGGACATGACGGGGGGTTACTGGGTGTAAATAGAAAATAAGATCTTATTACCTCCTCTGCTGCCTCTTCCAGCAATGTCTCCTCTCTACTTTGTACCACATGGAACTTCCTATTTATACCTGACATCACTTCCTGTCTTCCAAGAGAGACTTCCTGTCTGGGTAGAAGCCTTGTGGATTTCAGGGGAACTGCAGCCCAATAGACTTTAGGCTGACATTAGGGTTTGTCTTGTGTTGTGTCTTGCAGTGAAAATGGATATCTTGAAAGATCAGGACTTTATGCCAATCTTCATTGATATGTTCAGGGAGCTGCCTTGTCTGTGGCAGATAAACCACCCCGAATATGAGAACCAAACAAAGAGGAAGGCAGCGCTGGATAATTTGTTGGAATTTGTGAAGCCGGTGATCCCCACGGCAGACATCACCTATTTGAAAGTTCTAATTGGTTGCCTGAGGAGCACTTATCTAAGGGAGAGCAAGAAGGTCCAGGATTCCCAGAGATCCGGAGCTGCAGATGACGTTTATCTCCCCAGGCTGTGGTACTATGACAGGCTGCATTTTCTGGCAGGTCAGACTGAACCCAGGCCATCCCTCTCCACTCTTCCTTCCACGCTTCCTTCCCCCCCCAGCTGAGGCTTCTGACGCCCAACCTGGGCCTTCCAGGCAGCAACATGTGGAGGAGCCCAGCTTGAGCCAGGTATAGCATTCTTCTAAATATTTCTGGTTGTGCAATCAATGATGTTAAATAGATGTTAGTTTGGAGTACTAATTTCTGATTGTGATTGATGATGCAAAAACTAAAACCATGTCCCTTTTTCATACACAGGGAAGTCTCAGCCAGGAGGTGGCCGGGCCAAGCAGGCTGCCTGATACCCAGGTTCCTCCCCTCCACCTTCAAAGACAAAGTGGCAGGAAGAGGAATAACCTGGAGGAGGCTGCCATAGGCCTCTTTTGGAAAGCTACAGAGGCCCTGAGAACCCCCCCACAGTGTGGAGGAGGACTTTGCTGGCATAACTGCCTGCAAAATGATGCAGATGGAGGAGGGCCAACGACTCCTGTGTGAGTTCTTAATTTTGGAAGCTCTCAATAAGGGGTTAAATAACATGTGCAACCCACATTTGTGACCTCACATATAATCATCCTCCTCCTCCTCCATGCAGCCTCTTGTAGTACCACAGCCTGGGGACACAGATGACATCTGCTGCTTTCCGGATCTCTGGAACTTCTGGATCAGACTGCACTCCCTTAGGCTAGGTTCACACTGCTGCGAATTCTATTGCAAATTTGAGCCGTTGCGATCGCTCAAATTCGTAAGTCATTTAAATTACATAGATTAACATTAGTGTCGTTCACATCAATGCATTGCGAATATAACTTGCGGGAAAAAAAGGTCCTGTGCGAGTTTGATCCGTGTGCGATGCGAATTCAGCTCCATAGACTGCAAAATTTGCAGTAGAATCGCAAGAACACATATAGAATTCGCAATGCAAATTCGCAACGCTATCGGAACAAAATCGCGCTAAATTCGCACTGCAGCAGTGTGAACCTAGCCTGAGATATGGACTCCTCAGACCACCAATTTTGCTGTAAAAGAATTGATGTCTGCCCTGGGGGTCCAAGGGTTCGCCAATTTATGATGTTTATCCAGCGTTGCCTCCCTCTTTGTTTGGTTCTGAGCCCTTAATAAAAGGAATTTTTGGTTTCAATTATACTTGCCTATGTGTGTTTTCCTTCAAAAAGGACCATTTGTTTGTGAGTAGGCAGGTACATTTCAAATATACAATGTGAAATTAACAAGGGACACCAACACCAAGCAATCTCCTTGAGATTAAATAATACAAGATAACAATGGTGTTGTGGTAACTTGACACACAAAAACATTCAGGAGTAAAACCAATAAAAAAAAAAAAAAACATCAGCCTTGAAACAAATACAAACCCAAAAATAAAAAAATACAAATTTGGTCAGATGTGACAAATCAAAATATATTGAGGGAATCACGATAAATAATAAAGAAAGAAGTTTGTAAGAAGTCTGTGTGAATATCAGCAGCAAAACTACTTCATTCTTTCTGCATTATAAAGAAGAAGACAGTGCGCTGTATTAAACAATTTTAAACATTACAGCATGACGAAATTGCTCTATCCATTCCCAATGCTAATTTTACCAGACCGAGCTGTTCCGTCTCGGAATTTCTTCTGAGCATGCGTGGCACTTTGTGCGTCGGAAATGTCCACACACGGTCGGAATTGACGCGATCGGATTTTGTTGTCAGAAAATTTTATAGCCTGCTCTCAAACTGTGTGTCGGAAAATCCAATGGAAAAAGTCCGATGGAGCCCACACACAGTCGGATTTTCCAACAACATGCTCCGATCGCACATTTTCCGTCTGAAAATCCGAGTGTGTGTACGGGGCATTACTGTGCAGCTTGGAGCTGGCTGAAGAAAACAAGCACTGTTACTGCTGCCATCAGCATGTGATTAACCCTTCACTCTGTGTACTATGTACCTCCAAAGAGCTGAACAGGTTAAATATCATGTCCTGGGGGGTCCTAATCCTGGGGAGGTTCTAATCCTGCCTGTGAAGGGGCATCTCTGTGATGTACAGAAAGTGCTGCAGCTGCACTGACATTTACATAGGAGAAATTACCAGAACAGCACACAGACCCCCCCCACCCCACCCCCTGAGGTTCTTCTATGTATTTGGGGGACTTGAGGGTCTGTGTGTGTTTAAAAATAAAAAAAAAAAAAAAAAAGAGCCGGCAATGAAATGTCATTTTCTGGCAATTTAAACTAATCCATTTTTTCTTTGTAAATGTCACTTTTTCTGTAGCCCATCCTACAGCAAGAATGAAAAATTATATAGAACCCCCCAAATATATACCAGACCCTCTGAGTTTAAGGTGGATTTTAAGGGGGACCTCACACAAAAAAAAAACAAAAAAACAAAACAAAAAAAAAACGTGCGTGCCCCCCTCAGAAAATCCATACCAGACCCTTAATCAAAGCATGCAGCCTGCTGACCAGGAAAGGGAGAGGGACGACCATGCAGCTCCACCCCTCCTGAACCATACCAGGCCATGTTCCCTCAACATGGGGGAGTCTTGTCAGGAGTGACCCCCCCATGGTAAAGCACCTTATCTTCAAGTTAAGGAAAAGGGCCTCATCCCCACAACCCTGGCCTGTTGGTTGTGGGGGTCTGTGGGCGACGGTCTTATTGGAATCTGGAAGTGTCCAGATTTTGCCCACCTGCATGAATGAGTTTGGGGTACATAGCACCCCTACTCATTCACAGAAAAGGAAATAAAGTAATAAAGACCCTCAATGTCATTTATTTCAAATAAAATACCCCCCAAAAGTCTCTCATTGCAAATCCATCATCAATCACAATGACACCCCCCCCCCCACTGACTCCCCAATAACCCCCAATGATCCACCACACAGGAGCAATCTCCAACGGTAACACTCGCTGACTGATAGCATCTTGAGCTGTCATCAGCTATATAAAGGAACGGGCGGGGATAGTGGTGACATCATTGTCCAGATATGGCCATATTCAGAGAATGATGTCATGATCTATGCCCCATCCATTTGCCTACGTGGCCATGTAAGGGAATGGGCGGGGTGAAGTCGGCAGTTGCTAAGGACACAGCTGTTGGGAGGCAGCCGTTGCTTCCCTGGAAACCAGTGACAGCCAGAAGCTGCCGCATTCATCTACACCAAAATGCCATAAACGTTGGATGTTCAGAAGAATGTGGGAGGAGCCAGTGTTCATCCAATCTTCTGTTCAGACACGGAGCTCCTCCATAATGCAGATTATTAGTGTGTGGAAGTGATTGTATCTGGCAGACAGGGATTGGTGTGCGTGTGTGTATCACTACCCGGCACATCCATCATTGGTGTCAATGAGCTAGAAAAAAAAAAGTCTCCTCATTGTTGTCAGTGAGATAAAATAAGTCCTGTCGTTGGTGTCGGTGAGATAAAAGCCAATCTTTTGCTTCAGTAAGATAAAATAAGCCCCTTCATTGGTTTCATTGAGATAAAATGATAACCCATCTTTGGTGTCAGTAATAAAATAAAACCCATTGTTGGTGTCAATGAGATAAAATAAGCCCCATCATTGGTGTCAGTGAAATAAAATTCCTATCGTTGGTGCCAATGGGATAAAATAAGTCCAAATGTTGGTGTCACTGAAATAAACCAAGTGAGATAAAATAAGAACCATTGTTGGTGTCAGTGAGAATAAAGTGTAACCCCAGCCCAGCATTGGTGGTACTTACCTGATCACATATCTCCAAAATATGCCCCTTCCTAACCAATGACGCCACAAAGCTTCTAATCCACTCCATGGTCGTCTTTCGCCTCTGCTACTCCAACTCCCTCCTCATTGGCTTACCTCCTCCACTTTATAAACTGCTCAGTGCCTGCAACCCCTTTCTGCCCATCCCTCCATTGGCTGCCGCTCACCCAACAAATTAAATTCAAAATACTAACAAAAACTTACAAAACCATCCACAACTCGGCTCCCAGCTGCATCATAAACCTGGTCTCTAGATACCAACTAAATTGTTCTCCTCGTTCCTCCCAAGGCCTCCTGCTCTCTAGCTTCCCTATCACCTCATCCCATGCTCAACTCCAGGACTTTTCCAGAGCCTCTCCGATCCTCTGGAACTCCCTACCCCAATCTGTCTGACTATCTCCTTTGTCCACATTTAGGCGATCCCTGTAAACTCATCTCTTCAGAGAAGCCTATCCTGCCTTCACCTAATAACTGTACATTTATTTTCTCCATCAGCCCCACAGCTTTTGTATCACTTGACCCCTCCCTTATAGATTGTGGTCTCTAATGATCAGGGTTGTCTGATTTCTCCTGAATTAAGTTGTATTGTAAATGTACTGTCTGCCCTCATGTTGTAAAGTGCTGCACAAACTGTTGGTGCTATATAAATCCTGTATAATAGTAATATATTACTGCCTAGTCCAGCCTTTCCCAGCCAGGGTTCCTCCAAAGGGGTTTTTTGGGCTGTATATGGAAGTGTCACCTACCAGCCATTTATGGATACTGAAGTTTGTCATCAATGCACCAACACAATTTTTTTCATTTAATATATGTTTTTATTATAAAATTTAAAATTTTAACAAGAGTAGAAATCAATAAAATAGTAAAAAAGGAACAAATCCAATGGTCAGGAAAATTACTTGTCTGGAATGTGGAGGCGGAGTAGTTATTAATTTGTGTACAATAATATATACAACAACATGTTACATTATTATAACAAAGTATTGTAGGAAAAAAAAAATCACACCATAGAAAATGGGGAAAGTAAAAAAAAAAAAAAAAAAAAAAAAAAAGAAAGGGTAATAAGGGGACATTTGTGTACAAGGAACACCTTAACAATTACCACTATTTTATTCTCCAGGGCCTCTGCTTTCAGAAAATATATGTTTGGGGGTTTTATCTAATCTTCAGGCCCAAAATCTGCATTTTAACATGTTTGCAAAAATAATACAAAAACAGCTCTGGCAGTGAAAGGGTTAATGTGAGCTAGATGGGATCACTCTGCTGTGGTCACACTCTAAACATTAGAGCTCCCCCTAGCTGCAGCCTGGTAATAACGATGCTAGGAGGTCTATTCATTTATCTGCTACATACTTCCCATCTTTATATAAATGTCTCCTGACATTTAGGGGTCTATTCATAAAAAACATTTGTATAGCAATTCACTCAGTGACAATTCATATACATTCCTTCTGTGTGAATGGGGAAACAAAGAATGTTATTAGGCTGTTTGTTGAGGTGGTTGAATATCTTTCATGGATTTAAAATGGAAAAAGTTGCATTTGGACACTAGATGTGCCAATTGCTATGATACTTAGCGCCATCTAAAGGCCAAAATAGGTATTTTTGTTTTAAATCAATGATTGGTTTAATCCTGTGGTTTTATTTATGTCCTTCAATGTCTACTGTACTCATAAATGCATGGAGTATGATCTCAGGTATTTGTATGAACCTCCCTGACATAGTTAACTAAGGGGTCTATGCAAAATAATATTTTAGGTGAGTATGACAAGCATGTGTCCAGCCATGAGAAATTCTTGCTGTATTTTAATAAACACAACTAGTGGCCATAATGAGGTATGAGTTCCATAGCACCTCAATCAGGAAAAATAGTTCAATACTGCATTATGACCACTAGATGGACCCAATGATTATAGGAAATCACTGTATGAAATAAGAAAAGACCAGCATGTGACATGGATGAATGAATGTTTGTCATATATGTTCATCTATTATTTAAAAACTAAACATGTAAGTGAAGTGGTAACTATTGAGCCAATCACTTTATCAAACCACACATAATATCTCCCTTCAAAGTGAAAACAGAAATGATTTACACAAAATCAAACACTATCAATAATTTCCAATCAATAACCTCTACCCAGACAAGATATGTAGAAATATAAAGACAAGCGGTGTTCCCTCTCATACCGCACTCCGCCAAGCCACCCAAACCCACACAGGAGCAAAGGAAAGAAGTTCTCACCTAGTTTATCTCTGAGTTCTCCTTCCCTCCTGTTGGGGGATGGGAGAAGGATGGACTGAAGACAGAGAGGGTCACCACTGGTAAGTAGAGCCTTGAAATGAAGGACATTTTCAGAATGTCTGTCTTGTCTGTGTAAAGTTTACCGATAAAGAAATATCGGATCTCACAGCTTCTAGCTCTGTAACTCGCTATATCATTATCAGTAAACGTCACACAGACAAGACAGACATTCTGAAGGTGATGTCCTTCATTTCACGGTTCTATTTACCTCTCTACACCCCAAAATGTACTCAGCCAATGGAAAGCCAACACGGTACAATACTTCATCCAAGTCTTTGGTGATCTCAGATCTTCTTATGAACTGTTTCTTACATGATGAAGATCAGCCATGGAGTATATCTGAGGTGTATATCAGGGTGTGCTTCTTCCCCACATGAGAGATGTGATGTCCAGCAACATTCATATAGAAGACATTTCCCACCCTTAAGACACTAATACACCTAGAGGGTTGTGTGAGATCTCTGATGTCTGTAAAGATTGGACTTTCGTGAAAAAAATTTCCCGCACTCAGGACAGGAATATGGCTTCTCCCCCCTATGATATCTCTGATGTGTGTAAAGATCAGACTTGTTTGAAAAACGTTTTCCACATTCAGGACAGGAATACGGCTTCTCCATGTGAGATCTCTGGTGTTTGTGAAAATCTGTCTTCTGCAAAAAACATTTCCCGCACTCAGGACAGGGATACGGCTTCTCCCACGTGTGAGATTGCTGATGTCTATAAAGACTGGACTTCCATGAAAAAAATTTCCCACACTCAGTACAGGTAAAACTCTTCTCTGTTGGAAGGATGGCACCGTCCCTCACAGTCTGAGGTTCCTCAGGATAAGAGGAATACGATGGTCCATCTACACTGTGTGGTGCCGGATGGACATTTGAGGTAGCCGGGGTTTTCTTCTGGACTATAATGTGTGATGTCCTCATCTTCTACTTTACAGTCTGGAGACAAAGTGAGACAATCCTCTGAGGTTTTCCTCATCTCCCGTCCATGTACTAAAATAGAAATAAAAAGAATTACTAGACATGAGCAGATTGGTTCCCCTAAACAAGGACTCCGCCCACATCAGGCAGCTTTTTCTCTGAGGATCTTACAATTCCCCCCTCAAGGTAACTAGTAAATGGGTCCTCTGATCTCCTACCAGTTCATTTCTTTATTCAAAAAAAAAAAAAATTATGGCGTGGGGTCTCCCATAAAATCCATACCAGACCCTTATCTGAGCATGAAGCCTGGCAGGTTAGGAAAGGGAGAGGACCAGCGAGTGCCCCCCCCCCGAACCATACCCACCCCCACCCCAAAGCAGCTTGCCCCATGTTGATGGGGCAAGGGCCTCTTCCCAGTGTAGTGGAATTATTAAAGCTTTGCCTATAAGCAATTAATTCCATGGGCTAATAAGCACAATCATAACTCTCTTGTATAATGCCAAGAAAAGCTCGCTTTTTTTTTCCGGCAAGTAACACAGACAGACACTGGTATCACGTTGAGCTTAGCAAAATCCTGCAATAGAATGCTCTACTGCTTTTATTCATACTGTAAACATGAATAACAAAGGAAGGTGGTGGCTTCAGAATCAGCTAGACACTTGTATTCTTTCACATGAACCAATCACACACACACACGTATATATTCAAATAGAATTCCAGTAGTGACATGTGCAGAGCCATGCGGCAAGCTTTTTGTGAGACACAAAAGTGTCTCACAATTTGAACACTACTTACAGGGCTCTTAACACAATCGTGTGCACATTCCCACTGCTACTAATGACACGAGCCATACTCTATCATGGCTCAGTGGGCCATAATTTTTGTATGGTTATGCTATGGTTCCCATGTACGCAGATCTGTTTGCTAGGAGCGATAATGCAGTCCACATGAGGGGGCCAGTCTCTTGGTGAGGCATAAACGATCATCCCTAAAAAAGCAAACAGATCTGCCGTGTCCACAGAAAGGTTTCAGCAGCCAATGGTCTTACACCAATGTCTGTATAGGCGAATACGCTCACATGAGCATGTTACAGCAAAAAAACTTACACTGAGGGACATCTGACAACATACATTAATAAAAATTTCCACAACACCAGCAACCCTAGACTGTGGTTGTCAGGGTCTGCAGGCAGGGAGCTTATCGGAATCTGGAAGCCCCCTTTAGCAAGGGGGCCCCCCAGATCCAACCCCCTATCTGGGGCTACCCATTCACCCCAAAAAAGCAGTAAAATGTCCTTTATTAAAAAAGAAGCCTTGAGCCATCTTCTCCCGGTGCCATCTTTTCCCACCGCCGGTTACCCACTAAAAACATAAAAAGGCCGCTCTTCTCCTGAAGCGGTCTTCCTCCATTGTGTTGTTCCCCCACTATCTGGCACCTCTTATATAGCCATGATGTGATCTGGAGAGCCCGCCGTATCATCATCAGGGGGCGGGCTCTCCAAGTGACGTCATCAGGTGCTCACGCCCCATGGCCATATAAGAGGTGCCAGACAGCAGGGGACTATGGAGGAAAACAGCCTCAGGAGAAGAGCGACCTTTTTTGTTTTTAGCGGGTAACCGGCAGTGAGGAAGAAGACAGCTCGGGGAGAAGACGGCACAAGAAGACAGCTCGGGAGGAAGATGGCACCGGGAGAAGATGGCTCTGGGCTTTTTTTTTTTTTTTTTTTTTTTTTTAATAAAAGGACTTGTCAAAAACTGGCTCTTGTTTTTTTAACTTTTCACTGCTTTGTGGGGTGAATGGGTAGGGATAAGATGTACCCGATACCTATTCAGGTGGGGGGAATCTGGGGGCTTTACAACGGTAACATCCGTTTTTTGTCCGTTCTGTTTTTTTTCTTGGATGAAAAATAGGGCTTTCATCCTTTCAAAACAATGGATGTTGACGGCAGCGGATGAAAACGGATGCAAATGAATGATCATCCATTGTCATCTGTATTTCCATAGGAATGCTTTGATGTCCATTTTTAATCTGTAAACAGATGGATGAAAACATAAGACAAGTTACAGTGGTCCTACACTGCTGCCTCCCATCTCCTGAGACTGCACTCAGTGACTTGGGTCTGAGACTATACAGACATATCCCTCCACCCGGCACAGCCAGCAGACAACAGAGCAAGTACCCATGGGAGAATTGTTCTGTCAGAGATCTTACTAGACCTGGGCATGGGGAAGGAGACCCCAACACATGCCCTAGGTGCCTGGGTTGAGCAACGCATATGAGGAAATTACCATTTTGTTGCCAACTGAACCCCAGAATCTCTATAAATCCATAAATTGTGTCTGCAGCACAGAGAAGGAAAATTTGAGAGAAATTAAGGAATACAGGACGGGGAACACAGCTTAGGAAAGTGACCAGCGGATTACAGGCTGATATCACCCAGTCATTGCCCTACTCTGGACCAGTGAGGAGTATGGGTTTTGGAATGTATTTAATGTTAATGACCCAACTGTGCTGATCTCTGTAGGAGATCTCTTGTCCGGCATCTTCCTCCGCGGCATCTTCTTTCCTCCTCCTCGGGCCGCTCCGCATCCATGATGACATGCAGGGAGGCTCCCACTGTGTGACGCTTCTCCTCTTCTGACGGTTCTTAAATAACGAGGGGGCGTGGCCACCCGGTGACCCCACCCCTCTGACGCACAGGGACTTCCCTGTGGCATTCCCGTGTCGTCAGAGAGGGCGGGGTTACGCAACGGGTGACCCCCCGTTATTTAAGAACCGTCAGAAGAGGAGAAGCGTCACACAGTGGGAGCCTCCTTCCATGCCATCATAGATGCGGAGCGGCCCGAGGAGAAGAAGGAAAGAAGACGCCGACGTCGCGGAGGAAGATGCCGGACGAGAACACCGGAGGAAGAACCAGAAGAACAAGAAGATAGAGGAAGAATCCGAAGGAAGATAGAAGAAAGAAGAAGCATTTAAATAAAAGGAATTGTCAAAAACTGTCTTTTGTCATTTTTAACATTTTTGACAGTTTTTGTGTGAAATGGTAGGGGTACTTTTCTACCCCCTTACCATTTCACACAGGGGGGAGGGCCGGGATCTGGGGGTCTCCTTGTTAAAGGGGGCTTCCAGATTCCGATAACCCTTGCCCGGTGGTTGTGGGGGTCTGCGGGCGGGGGGATTGTGGGGATGAGGCTCTTGTCCCCATAAACATGGGGACAAGGTGTTTTGGGGGACTACCCCAAAGCACCCTCCCAATGTTGAGGGCATGTGGCCTGTTACGGTTCAGGAGGGGGGGCGCTCTTTGGTTCGGAGTTCCCCTGTGGGGAATTCCCATGCCGTTTTTATCAATGAACTTTTATGTGTATTGTCGGACCGGCAATTCATTATAGCCGCGAGTAGTTTTAAATGACTTTTTTTCATTTGAAATGTCATTTTGCTGTCAGACTGTTCTAAACACGGGAAACATGCGCCCCTTTACAGGCATACTATAGACACCCCCCAGGTACGAAATTTAAAGGAATATTACACTATTATTGTTTCACTTTAAGCATTATTAAAATTACTGCTCCCGAAAAAACGGCCGTTTTTAAAACTTTTTTTGCATTGATCCATGTCCCCTGGGGCAGGACCCGGGTCCCCAAAACTTTTTTCTGACAATACCATGCATATAAGCCCTTAAAATTAGCACTTTTGATTTCTCCCATAGACTTTTAAAGGGTGTTCCGCGGCTTTCGAATTTGCCGCAAACACCCCAAATTGTTCGCTGTTCGGCGAACTGGCGAACAGCCGATGTTCGAGTCGAACATGAGTTCGACTCGAACATCCCTACCCAGGAGCCCTACTCCACCTTCCTGCTTTTGTCTCCTTAGAATATCATATGCCAACCTAGGATGTTTATCCCCCCCCACACGAAGGTCATGAATGCTCTCCGTATCTGCTTGAAAAATATCTGCAGAAATGCTATGGGTACAGTATATATATATAACAAATTATTCTGGGGATTAAACTCATTTTAGGGGCATTTACTCTGCCAAACCATGTCAGGGTATGGCTTCTCCATCTCTGCAAATCCTTTATTTACCACCAAAGGACCATAATTAAGATCATATAGACGCTTTGCGTCCAGGGCAATATAAATCCCCAAATAAGGTATAAAATCAAAGCGCCAAACAAAGGGGAAGGATTGCTGCAGAGCGGATGCCATCCCTGATGGAACATGGCTCGGCATCAATACCGACTTCTCAATATTTATTTTAAAGTTGGATAGGAGACCAAATGTACTTATTTCCACCATCAATTCAGTCAGTGATTCTTGAGGGGTGGAAAGATATAGTAATAGGTTGTCAGCATAAGCTGAGAAGATCCAGGCTGCACGTGGGGAGGCTAGTGTGCATCAACATGGCACTGACCTAATTTCTGGGTGATCCATGCTTTACCGGAGGGTTGCGGAGGTTGGGAGCCTCAACCCTTGAGCCAGGTTGAGTCAGGCTGTCCTGCAGTGCAGAGGGCTTGTAGAGAGCCGGATTGAACAGCTGTTTCGACCAGGCATCCACAAACCAGCTGATGTTCTGGAGAGCCGCTGAGCGATTCACACTGAAGCAGTACAGACAAGGGCAGTTTACAGAGTTTCGTTGTGGAGATCCTCCCTGCCTCTGCTTACCTGCTCGTCCATCTTTCAGTGCCTGCAACATCCACTGAAGTGTCCACCGGAGTGTGCGGTGTGTGTGTGGTGTTTCAGCGTTTCTCTCCGGCAAGGTAATCATCACTGGATGAGTGGGATTCCGTCTGGGACAAAAGGCAAGGCACGCAATCTTATAATCTTACGGTCTCCCAGTATTAGCCTCTCTGCTAACGTGCACTGGAGGTAGCAGCGGGAACAGATGAATAACTGTTTTCAGAGAACCGCCATTTTGGTATTGCTGCCCTCGGCTGGTCTTATACGTGGATGAACATGGACATGCTACTACAGTATTGGTACAGATATTATTATTGACATTATTTACATTTCTGTCACAGTTACCAGCCGATTTGCCTATATACAATATATACATTGCCAATTTGTTTCACATCTCAGCCTCCCAGTTGTTTTTTGGGCCTCCTCTCCTGGCGCTATTTGGCGTCCACAGTGTCCCCTCAGTTTAGCCCAGTCCAGCCCTGTCCAGTCCAGTCCAGGTCCTGGTCCAGTATTGGTTCCATAGTATTGGCCATCTTTTATCCTCTCTTCTTGAAACCTCCTTGGAATTGGCCTATTACTAAGTTGCTAAGTACACCGCAAGGTCATGACTAGGGGCCGTAAGCACGCTGAACAAATTATAGGAGTAACAGCTAAACAGCCTAAACTGTCTAAACCAAACAGACTTCATCGTTATATGTCCTCTGCCCCTTCCACCTTAACTTCCACTTCAGTAAAAAACAAACGCCACTTCTTCAGCAATAGCTCAGAACACCCGCAAGTCCAAGAGGGTTTTTTTAGGGCTTGGAGGGGGAGGGTAACTCTGGGCCCATGGTTGTCTTGGAAACAGGAACTATTATCAGTACTATATTATTATGGTCAGCCTACAAACCCATGTCTTACCTATTTATTCCACGCTTACTGGGATTTTCAGAATAAATCACATGATCTTCTGACGGTTTTACTTATATTGATTCATTTATTGTTTAAAGACACTGGTTGTTGGATCGCTCTCCCATGACACTTGTCACGTCATTCTTTGCGGGTTCCTCATAGATGTGAGTCCCCATGTATGCCATTTTCCATTCAAGCGGATGATATGTTGAAATGAATTCTGTTGCGCTCCCATACAGTCCAAATGGGAACAATATTTATGTGTTTATCTCTGTTTTTGAACTGGATCTCTGTTTTAAGTCAAGAATATAATGTTCTGAAGAAGCAAATATGTGAAAAGCATCGACCTCTTGACATTTGTAATAACAGAGAGCTCTAATTCATCGATACCCAAGTATTTTTCTAATGATTTTATATCTGTAAAATATTTTGAACCCTTTGTAATAAAGATATTATTATTTTGTTTATACGTCCATTACTGGTACCGTTAAAGTCCATCATATCAGCTCTCTCTCAAATATCCATAGGATGGAGGTACCCCCATAGCCTACTCAACTTTTTTATAGGAACTATTATTACTAACTAGGGATGAGCCGAACCCCCCCCCCACCCCGGTTCGGTTCGCAGCAGAACATGCGAACACACAATACATTTGTTCGAACACGCGAAAAGTCTATGGGACACGAATGTGAAAAATCACTCCAGCACCCCCCAATCACTCCCCCCCTCCATCACACTGACACCAAGCAGTTGTTTTTTTCTGATTACTGCATTGGAGTTAGTTTGTGACAGTTAGTGTGGTAGGGCAGTTAGTGTTAGCCCCCTTTAGGTCTAGGGTACCCCCCTAACCCCCCCTAATAAAGTTTTAACCCCTTGATCACCCCCCGTCGCCAGTGTCATTAGGCGATCATTTTTCTAAACGCTGTATTAGTGTCGCTGGTGACGCTAGTTAGGGACATAAATATTTAGGTTCGCCGTCAGCGTTTTATAGCATCAGGGACCCCCATATACTACCTAATAAATGTTTTAACCCCTTGATTGCCCCTAGTTAACCCTTTCACCACTGATCACCGTATAACTGTTACGGGTGACGCTGGTTAGTTCGTTTATTTTTTTTATAGTGTCAGGGCACCCGCCGTTTATTACCGAATAAAGGTTTAGCCCCCTGATCGCCCGGCGGTGATATAACTTAGGTTTTAGGGTCAGACAGGGTCTGCGTCGCCCCAGGCAGCGTCAGGTTAGCGCCAGTAACGCTAACACCCACGCACGCACCGTACACCTCCCTTAGTGGTATAGTATCTGAACGGATCAATATCTGATCCGATCAGATCTATACTAGCGCCCCCAGCAGTTTAGTGTTCCCAAAAACGCAGTGTTAGCGGGATCAGCCCAGATACCTGCTAGCACCTGCGTTTTGCCCCTCTGCCCGGCCCAGCCCACCCAAGTGCAGTATCGATCGTTAACTGTCACTTACAAAACACTAAACACATAACTGCAGCGTTCGCAGAGTCAGGCCTGATCCCTGCGATCGCTAACAGTTTTTTTTGGTAGCGTTTTGGTGAACTGGAAAGCACCAGCGGCCTAGTACACCCCGGTCGTAGTCAAACCAGCACTGCAGTAACACTTGGTGACGTGGCGAGTCCCATAAGTGCAGTTCAAGCTGGTGAGGTGGCAAGCACAAGTAGTGTCCCGCTGCCACCAAGAAGAAGACAAACACAGGCCCGTCGTGCCCATAATGCCCTTCCTGCTGCATTTGCCAATCCTAATAATTGGGAACCCACCACTTCTGCAGCGCCCGTACTTCCCCCATTTACATCCCCAACCAAATGCAGTCGGCTGCATGAGAGGCATTTTCTTTATGTCCTCCTGAGTACCCCTACCCAACGAACCCCCCAAAAAAGATGCCGTGTCTGCAGCAAGCGCGGATATAGGCGTGACACCCGCTATTATTATCCCTCCTGTCCTGACAATCCTGGTCTTTGCATTGGTGAATGTTTTGAACGCTACCATTCACTAGTTGAGTATTAGCGTAGGGTACAGCATTGCACAGACTAGGCACACTTTCACAGAGTCTCCCAAGATGCCATCGCATTTTGAGAGACCCGAACCTGGAACCGGTTACAGTTATAAAAGTTACAGTTACAAAAAAAAGTGTAAAAAAACAAAACAAACCCCCCCCCAAAAAAAATATAAAAAAACAAAAACAAACAATAGTTGTCGTTTTATTGTTCTCTCTTTCTCTCTATTCTCTCTCTCTCTATTCTCTCTATTGTTCTGCTCTTTTTTACTGTATTCTATTCTGCAATGTTTTATTGTTATTATGTTTTATCATGTTTGCTGTTCAGTTATGCAATTTTTTATAATTTACCATTTACTGTGTTTTATTGTTAACCATTTTTTGTCTTCAGGTACGCCATTCATGACTTTGAGTGGTTATACCAGAATGATGCCTGCAGGTTTAGGTATCATTTTGGTATCATTCTTTTCAGTCAGCGGTCGGCTTTCATGTAAAAGCAATCCTAGCGGCTAATTAGCCTCTAGACTGCTTTTACAAGCAGTGGGAGGGAATGCCCCCCCACCGTCTTCCATGTTTTTCTCTGGCTCTCCTGTCCCAACAGGGAACCTGGGAATAGAGCCGGTGATTCAGCCAGCTGACCATAGAGATGATCAGAGACCAGAGTGGCTCCAAACATCTCTATGGCCTAAGAAACCGGAAGCTACGAGCATTTCATGACTTAGATTTCACTGGATGTAAACAGCGCTATTGGGAAATTGGGAAAGCATTTTATCACACCGATCTTGGTGTGGTCAGATGCTTTGAGGGCAGAGGAGAGATCTAGGGTCTAATAGACCCCATTTTTTTCAAAAAAAGAGTACCTGTCACCTCCTCTGTAAATCTAAAGTGGTAACCTGTAAAGGCTTTTAAAAATGTATGTAGTTTGTCGCCACTGCACGTTTGTGCGCAATTTTAAAGCATGTCATGTTTGGTATCCATGTACTCAGCCTAAGATCATCTTTTTTATTTCATCAAACATTTGGGCAATATAGTGTGTTTTAGTGCATTAAAATTTAAAAGAGTGTGTTTTTTCCCAAAAAAACGCTGCGCAAATACTATGTGAAAAAAAAAAAAAATGAAACACCCACCATTTTAATCTGTAGGGCATTTGCTTTAAAAAAAATATATAATGTTTGGGGGGTCAAAGTAATTATCTTGCAAAAAAAAATAAATTTTTTCATGTAAACAAAAAGTGTCAGAAAGGACTTTGTCTTCAAGTGGTTAGAAGAGTGGGTGATGTGTGACATAAGCTTCTAAATGTTGTGCATAAACTGCCAGGACAGTTCAAAACCCCCCCAAATGACCCCATTTTGGAAAGTAGACACTCCAAGCTATTTGCTGAGAAGCATGTCGAGTCCATGGAATATTTTATATTGTGACACAAGTTGCGGGAAAAAAAAAAGACAACGTTTTTTTTTTTGCACAAAGTTGTCCCTAAATGATGATATATTGCTCAAACATGCC
The DNA here is from genome assembly GCF_042186555.1 of Aquarana catesbeiana. Taxonomy (NCBI): domain Eukaryota; kingdom Metazoa; phylum Chordata; class Amphibia; order Anura; family Ranidae; genus Aquarana; species Aquarana catesbeiana. Next base: position 703,237 of record NW_027362660.1, on the reverse strand, counting down.
ATGGGAATATGTGAAATTACACCCCAAAATACATTCTGTTTCTTCTCCTGAGTACGGGGATACCACATGTGTGAGACTTTTTGGGAGCCTAGCCGTGTACGGCACCCCGAAAACCAATTTTTGATTTCACTCTTCACTGCCTATCACAGTTTCGGAGGCCATGGAATGCCCAGGTGGCACAACCCCCCCCCCCTCCCATTTTGGAAAGTAGACACCCCAAGCTATTTGCTGAGAGGTATAGTGAATATTTTGCAGACCTCACTTTTTGTCACAAAGTTTTTGAAAATTGAAAAAAAACATTTTTTTTTTTTCTTGTCTTTCTTCATTTTCAGAAACAAATGAGAGCTGCAAAATACTCACCATGCCTCTCAGCAAATAGCTTGGGGTGTCTACTTTCCAAAATGGGGTCATTTGGGGGGGGGGGGCATTCCACAAATGCCCATGGCCTGATGGCCTGTGTGAGCAATATATCATTTAGTGACAACTTTGTGCAAAAAAAAAAAAAATTGTCTCTTTCCCGCAACTTGTGTCAAAATATAAAATATTCCATGGACTCGACATGCCTCTCAGCAAATAGCTTGGGGTGTCTACTTTCCAAAATGGGGTCATTTGGGGGGGGGGGGGGGTTGTGCCATCTGGGCATTTTATGGCCTTCAAAACTGTGATAGGTAGTGAGGAGTGAAATCAAAAATTTACGCCCTTGGAAATCCTGAAGGCGGTGCTTGGTTTTCGGGGCCCCGTACGTGGCTAGGCACCCAAAAAGTCTCACATATGTGGTATCCCCATACTCAGGAGAAGCAGCTGAATGTATTTTGGGGTGCAATTCCACATATGCCCATGGCCTGTGTGAGCAATATATCATTTAGTGACAACTTTTTGTAATTTTTTTTTTGTCATTATTCAATCACTTGGGACAAAAAAAATTAATATTCAATGGGTTCAACATGCCTCTCAGCAATTTCCTTGGGGTGTCTACTTTCCAAAATGGGGTCATTTGGGGGGGTTTGTACTGCCCTGCCATTTTAGCACCTCAAGAAATGACATAGGCATTCATAAACTAAAAGCTGCGTAAATTCCAGAAAATGTACCCTAGCTTGTAGACGCTATAACTTTTGCGCAAACCAATAAATATACGCTTATTGACACTTTTTTTTACCAAAGACATGTGGCCGAATACATTTTGGCCCTAAATGTATGACTAAAATTGAGTTTATTGGATTTTTTTTTATAACAAAAAGTAGAAAATATTTTTTTTCAAAATTTTCAATCTTTTTCTGTTTATAGCACAAAAAATAAAAACCGCAGAGGTGATCAAATACCATCAAAAGAAAGCTCTATTTGTGGGAAGAAAAGGACGCAAATTTTGTTTGGGTACAGCCTTGCATGACCGCGCAATTAGCAGTTAAAGTGACGCAGTGCCAAATTGTAAAAAGTGCTCTGGTCAGAAAGTGGGTAAATCCTTCCGGGGTTGAAGTGGTTAAATGCTTATATGCAAGTTATTGCCATAAAAAGTGTTTGGGGACGCGGGTCCTGCCCCAGGGGACATGGATCAATGCAAAAATGTTTTAAAAACGGACGTTTTTTCGGGAGCAGTGATTTTAATAATGCTTAAAGTGAAACAATAAAAATGAAATATTCCTTTAAATATCGTACCTGTAAAGTGGCGCAGTTTTCCCGTGTTTAGAACAATACCACAGCAAAATGACATTTCTAAAGGAAAAAATGTAATTTAACACTGCTTGCGGCTTTAATGTATTGTCGGGTCCCAGCAATATAGATGAAAATCATTGAGAAAAACGGCATGGGTTCCCCCCCTCCCAGTTAATTACCAGGCTCTTTGGGTCTGGTATGGATATTAAGGGGAACCCCGCACCTAAATTTAAAAAAAAAAAAAAAAAATGACGTGGGGGGCCCCATGCACTATATACTCTGAAGTATGGCCTGCCCTATATACTCTGCAGAAAATTGGGTCTTGGGTGGTGGTGGTGCCACAACACTGTAAGCCCTCACAGTTACTCTTCTCCTGCTGAGCGCAGACTGAAACTGTGGCGCAGATTTTTTAAATAACTTCTTTTAGCTCGTGCCCTGGCAGCTGTGACCATGTGACCTCCTGAACCAATTATATTTCAACAATTAATAAACTGCTTGTTGCTATGGGCTTTAAAATATATTTTATAACTGTCACGCTCCCATTGGTGTGCAAGGCAAATTAAATTGCTCGCACATTTCTTATTCTCTCTGGAGAAGAGACGCTTGAGAGGGGATATGACTTCAATTTACAAATACCGTACTGGTGACCCCACAATAGGGAGAAAACTTTTTTGCGGAAGGGAGTTTAACAAGACACGTGGCCACTCATTAAAATTTAGAAGAAAAGAGGTTTAACCTTAACCACTTGAGGTCCGGGCCATAGCCGAATGACGGCCACAGCATGGACCTCAATTTCCGGGAGGCCGTCATAGGACGTCCTCCCCTGTGCGCGCGGGTGTGTGCGGTGCACGCGCTGTGATCACGAGTCACGGAGACTCGGGTGATAACAGATCCGAGTAAGGGGCCGATCCCGGCCCCTTGCCAAGTGATCAGCGGTCAGCCAATGACAGCTGATCACATGATATAAACAAAAGCTCTGTAATCTTTTTTTTATTCTCCGATCACCGGCTTATGTTAAAGGGGCATCGGTCCCAAAGAGAAAGGAGGCACATCTGCCTCATCTGTGCCTGCCAGTGCCACCTGCCAGTGCCACCTATGAATGCCCACAAGTGCCACCTATCAATGCCCACAAGTGGTGCCAATCAGTGCCACCTAGCAGTGCTGCCATCAGTGTAAGCAATCAGTGCCCATCACTGCCACCCATCAGTGCCCATCAATGAAGGAGAAAAATTACCTGTTTGCAAAATTTTATAACAAAATATAAAAAAAAATAAAAACCGCAGAGGTGATCAAACACCACCAAAAGAAAGCTCTATTTGTGGGGGAAGAAAAAGGATAAAAATTTCATTTGAGTACAGTGTTGTATGACCGCGCAATTGTCATTCAAAGTGCGACAGAGCTAAAAGCTGAAAATTGGTCTGGACAGGAGGGGGGTTTTAAGTGCCCAGTAAGCAAGTGGTTAAACTACGTAGAGGGTTCTTTACTGTAAGAGCGGCAAGGATGTGGAATTCCCTTCCACAGGCGGTGGTCTCAGCAGGGAGCATTGATAGTTTCAAAAAACTATTAGATAAGCACCTGAACGACCGCAACATACAGGGATATACAAATGTAATACTGACATGTAATCACACACATAGGTTGGACTTGATACGTGTCTTTTTCAACCTCACCTACTATGTAACTATTTTTATCCTCTCCTCTCTCTACATCCCATCAGGCTTTGTGAATTGCAGTGAATGTGGGGTGTACACTAGGCTTGTACATATTAAATGTGAACAAGCCCACTTCAACATAAATCACTCCCCTCATTCTGCGGCCACACTACTCAGTAACACACAGCAGGATAGGTAGGTCACAGCCTTATAAATGCAAAGCATGCATTTTCACAATATTTCGTTCATTCTATCCTCTCTCCCTCGAGAGAGAGAGAGAGAGAGAGAGAGAGAGAGAGAGAGAGAGAGAGAGAGAGAGAGAGAGAGAGAGAGAGAGAGAGAGAGAGAGAGATGATCAAATACCATCAAAAGAAAGCTCTATTTGTGGGGAAACAACGGACGTCAATTTTTTTTGGGAGCCAGGTCGCACGACCGCACAATTGTCAGTTAAAGCGACGCAGTGCCAAGTCGCAAAAAAGCTCTGGTATTTGGCCAGCCAAATGGTCCGGGCTGAAGTGGTTAAACTGGCTGCTCTGTATGTAGCTTCTGACAGGCTGCGCACGGAGGCCCGTATCTCCAGGACCATAGGTGATAGGAGCCCCAAATTTTGACCAGTAATGGGGTAAACCTTCAGCTACCTATCCCCTAAATGTGGGCTCTATGTGACCCCTGGTCGCCGAGCCATGACCCTTGAAGTCAATAGTTTTGTTTTTTTTAAATGGGCCTATCTTAAGGGGCCTGGAGCTGCAGCTCCAATAGCCCCTATGTTAATCCGGCCCTGTACATAGAGACTGTTAATGATTTCATGTTCTTGTTTGGAAAATACCTTATGTTGGATGGTTCGTTGAATGTTATTTCTTCAATACATGGACTTTCAAATATAATGCTGCGTGGATTACTGTCTATGTGGAGATATATTTCACAGTTGGGATTTCACTTGCTATTCACAAGCCCCAATTGAGTGGAGTCACTGCGCTTGTTAGAGATCCTGTCCTGATCACACAGATTATAAAGACTCTGCTCCTAAATACTATACAGGTGACACCATCATACCCCAGTAGCCACAGAGAGAGAAAAGAATAGTGCTACACTTGTATGGTGTATATGAGCACATCCCTAGCCACACTGCAGAAAGAAAGAGCCGGGACATGCTGCTTTACATTGGAATGTGGCACAAGTAAAAGCATGAGATCAAAACAGTACAGTGCTAACTTACTAATCAATAGCGCAATATGTTGGAACCTTCTAATGTATGCTAATCTTAATGAACTTCAATATTATCACAATACCAGTCTCTGTGATACATAATGTCACATATAATACACATCACGCTGAAAATAAGACAAAAAAAAAAACACAAAACTTTGCAGGGATGATGGAAACCCTTCCTACAGATATTTGGCAGAGGACGGTGTCAGTAGGGCAGGGGACCGTGTCAGTAAGGCAGCTTTATAAGTGCATATCAGTGCAGCCTAATCAGTGCCCCGTCAGTGCAGCCTCATTAAGGCAACTTTATCAGTGCTCATCAGTTCAGCCTCATCAGTGCAGCTGGTCAGTGCAGAATGTCAGTGGCACCCCATCAGTGCAGCCTCATCAGGGCCACATACCAGTGCCCACCAGTGCAGCATATCAGCGCCCACCAGTGCATTAGTACAACTTTATCAGTGCAGCCTATCAGTGCCCCGTCAGTGCAGCCCCACATTTTGATTCCCATCTGGACATCTTTTTGATAAAATTGCCCCCCCACTCCGGGTTCACCATCTCATCCCCCCCAAAATCCAGCCCCTTTCAGACTCCTATTGAAAGACTCATCATAGTGTCTCTGGAGGGGCGCTGATCATTCCCGTGTAAAATCTTATAGAAATCTTCCCTAATCCCAACCTTTAATTATCATTTCATTCCCCCCACATACAATGTCTGGAACCGACATTTACTGACATCAATAACTCCCCTCGTGGTACAGACCATAAATTCCCTCATTGTAATATACGGGGTTATTCTACATTTCCACACTATATATGTGTGTATCATCATCTGCTGGAGATAAAAGACATCACAGTGACTATGGAGGAAGAGGACGGACATGACGGGGGGGTTACTGGGTGTAAATAGAAAATAAGATCTTATTACCTTCTCTGGAGCCTCTTCCAGCAATGTCTTCTCTCTACTTTGTACCACATGGAACTTCCTATTTATACCTGACATCACTTCCTGTCTTCCAAGAAAGACTTCCTGTCTGGGTAGAAGCCTTGTGGATTTCAGGGGAACTGCAGCCCAATAAACATGTCGTAGTGTGAACACAGCCTTGTCAATGTTACCAAGAGTTCCAAGATGATGTAGGACAGTCCCGGGATTTAGTCCTCTGTCCCATCATGTCCTCATCTCACAGGTTCCAGGACTCAGAGTGCAGAGTGTCAGTGAGGGGATGACTTCTGGAACATTCTCTGGGTTCCATCACCAGGCACTGCAATTATAGCCGACTGTGGGGAGCAGTGATCTCCTTTCTGACAGTGATAGTATAACTCCGACATCAGCAGAGAGGCAGCGGGAGATGTGTGATCAGGTAAGTACCACCACTGATCACCAATGCTGGGCTGGGGTTACACTTTATTCTCACTGACACCAAAAATAGGACTTATTTAATATCACAGATACTGACAGTGGGGCTTATTTTATTCCACTGACACCAACAATGGGCTTTAATTTATCTCACTGACACCAACAATGGATATCAAGTAAATCATGCCCATGGTTATTTGGTAACTGGAGTGAGATTCTTGATTGGTGGAGGAGGAATGAGGGGGGAGCTTTCTCTGGGAGAACTCTCCTGCATTTAAATCTTTCATACAATCTGATGCAATCTAAGGAGAGTGGAGCAGACAAGTGATCCCCACACACTTCAGGGGATCCTTCAATCTAGAATCCTGGTGTGATGACCTCTTCCACTGCCCCCCCCCCACCCCCACACACATGATTTAGGGCAGATTGACTGAAGTGTGTGATGTGAGGGGTGTGCGGGACAATGATACACACACACATACAGATCCCTGTCTGACAGATACACTGGCTCCTCCCACATTCTTCTGAACATCCAATGTTTACAGCATTTTGTGCAGATGATTGTGACGGCTTCTGGCTGTCACTGGTTTCTAGGGAAGCAACAGCTGCATCCTTAGCAACCACTGACATCACCCCGCCCATTCCCTTACATGGCGAGGTAGGCAAATGGGTGGGGCATAGCTCATGACATCATTGTCTGAATATGACCATATTTGGGCAATGATGTCACCACTATCCCCGCCCCTTCCTTTATATAGCTGATGACATCTCAGGATGCTATCAGTCAGCGAGTGTTACAATCAGAGGTTGCTCCTATGTGGCGGATCATTTGGGGTTATTGGTGAGTCAGTGGGTGGTTGGCATCGGGATTGATGATGAATTTACAGAGAGCCTTTTTTGGGGGATTTTTTTTAAATAAATGACATTGAGTGTCTTTGTTATTTTAATTCTTTTTGTTTTAATGAGTAGAGGTTCTATTTACTATGTACCCCAAACTCATTCATGTAGGAATATCTGGACGCTTCCAGATTCTGATAAGCCCTCCAGACCCCCACAACTACCAGGCCAGGGTTGTGGGGATGAGGCCCTTTTGCTTATCAAGATGGGGACAAGGGGATTTGCCATGGGGGGTTCCACCTGGCAAGGCACACCATGTTGAGGGCACATGGCCTGGTATTGTTCAGGAAGAAGGTGAGCTGCATGCTCATCCCTTCCTTTTTCTTGGTCAGGCTGCATGCTTAGATTAAGGGTCTGCTATGGATTTTCTGGGGAGGAACACACTTTGTTTTGTGTGAGGTACCCCATTAATATCCATCTTAGACTCAGAGGGTCTGGTATTTATTTGGGGGGTCTCTATACATTTTCTCATTCTTGCTGTAGGATGGGCTACAGAAAAAGTGACATTAAATAAAGTTAAATAGCACACAAACGAGCTCACAGGGCACTTAGGCCCCCATCAGAGGACCCCGACAACCCCAGAGATGTGATCTGTAAGCTGCACAAATTTACACTAAAGGATCGCATAATGCAAAAGATGCGTAACAGACCAGTCTTTGACTTTGATGGAGCTCAGCTGTCCTTTTACCAGGACCTCTCACGGTGCACCCTAATGCAGCGACGGGCCCTACGCCCACTCCTAATGGAAATTCAAGCGGCAGGCCTCACGTACCACTGGGGCTTCCCATTCAGCCACCAGGCGTCCAAAAATGGCCATTGGGCTATACTACGCACAAAGGATGACCTCCCCCCGCTTCTTACACACCTTGGAGCTTAACCCTGTGGACTTCCCAGACTGGCGCACCACTCCGGACATCCCGATACCCCAGCTACCTCAGCCATGGATCCAGGCGGCCGGAAACAGGCGTTCCCGTGGTCGCAACAGGCAGACAGAGGGCCCACGTCCGGGCACTTCCACAACCAGTGACTTAACAAGCTACTGCCACCTTTATTGCTTTTTCTAATTTTTGGACATAATCCCCTCTTCATCATTGGTATTTCAACCGGGACACTGGGCCCAATGGACGCATTGCTGTCACATTCTACCTCCTCCTGCAAGGCGCTGCACACTGGGCCCTTTGCACTACTTCTCAACTTTGAGAACCATTATGCACCATGATGGACTGGGGGGTCTGCGGTCCAGCTCCTCGCCTGGCTGTCTTGTCTTCCCACTTTTTTTTGCACTTTTTGGGAGTTCGAGTTACATAATCTCCTTTTTCTTTTTGTTGCTGTGTTTTGATTTTCCCTTTTTTGCCACCCTGTTTATGTGTTGTAATGGACTGGACGGAAGGATGGGCTAATCGTCCCCTTGGTGGTTGCCCACGTACCCCACTTAGGCCTCACCTTACTAGGTGACCGTCCCTTGAGGGACTCCGAGTTCTCACCCGGGTGGTTTTTGGGTAGATACCCCCCTCCTGGGTAGTTTACCGCGGTGTAATACACCGGACCGGTTGGACACGGTCCGGCCCCTGTGGTATTGTTGTTCTCTTTTCTCTTTTCCTCATCCTTATCCCTTTCCTGCCTCTTCCCTTCCTACTCTTCCTACTTTTCCCCCTACCCCCCTCTAAATCCCCAACTTCTCCCTCCTTACCCCTCCCTAACTTCCCCCTCCCCCCCCCCCCACATCTCCCCCTTTATATCACTTTGTGCCTTATATTGCTTTTTAAAGCTAAACTTTTATTGCTTTGACCTTCAGGTTGTCTCTTGACTGACTGAACCATGTGCAGAGGACCCAGAGGGGGTGAGACCGATCAGCTATCATCTAATTCAGGTACGCCGTCACTAAAGGTACTGTCTTACAATGTCAGGGGGCTCTGCTCTCCACACAAGCGCAACAGGCTATGGCTGAAGCTAAAGAGGCTGGGGGCCCAGGTGGTTTTCCTGCAGGAGACCCACTTCAGGTAACAGTCCCTCCCAAAGATACCCACACACCTATACACCCAATGGTTCTTTAGCAACTCCCCGGTGGCCAAATCACGAGGTACCGCCATTGCATTCCATAAGTCATGCCCATTCCAACTCTTGGAGAGCCAGGTTGACTCGCAGGGTAGATACGTCTTTGTGAAGGGGGTCTTGGCTAACACAAAATTTACATATGCGACTCTACGCACCTAATACCCAACAACTCTCCTTTATTGATTCTGTGCTAGATAAGTTGAACGAATTCAGGGAGGGTCACTTAATCCTTGGAGGGGACTTTAACGTGAGCCCAGACCTGCTCGTTGACCCGTCCCGTGGCCGCCCCACTCACTCCCAAGTCTTCCTCAAGCATTTTCGTAAGTCACTGCAGAATAACTTCCTTATAGACACGTGGAGAGCTCTTCATGCGTCGGATAGGGACTACAGCTACTACTCGGGGGTGCATGACGTGTATACACGCATAGACCTTATGTGTGTGGATCATGACACCCTTGAGCTGTTGCAGTCAGCTGAAATAGGCAATATCACCATTTCAGATCATGCCCCAGTGTGGGCCGTGTTACGAGTTCCAGATGGAACACCGAGAACCTGGTCGTGGAGGCTTAATGAAAACCTCCTGGACGACGCCTCGGTAGTAGCTAAGGTCTCTGAGACCATCACACATTATTTTGTAGAAAATGTATCAGGACATGGCAGACGGAGTTGTGTGGGAAAGCCATAAGGCGGTACTCAGGGGTGAATTGATCTCCTTGGGTTCTAAACTCAAAAGGGAAAGACAGATGGACTTTAAGAGGGTACTGACAGCTTTGCAAGAAGAAGAACTTAGACACAAACGTCAGGGAGATGCTAAAGCCCGCGAACGGTTGACTGAACTGAGGGAGCTGTTTTCACGCCTCCTTGATCGTCGTGCGCGCAGACAATTACGCTACCTTTCACATAAATATTACGAACAGGGAAATAAGTGCGGCAGAATGTTAGCTAGAGCGCTTCGGAAGAGACGACTGACAGCTCACGTGCACTCGCTTCGGTCCCCTGACGGTACGGCAACATTACACTCCTCTGGGATTGCCTCCATCTTTAGAGATTATTATGCAGACTTATATCACCTAGATAAAGATACCTCCCACACAGGGCGGACAGCAAAACTGAAAGCTATTGGCGACTACCTCGCCTCGGCCGGACTCCCCTCTTTGACACCCGAGCAACAGCTAGACCTTGACTCCCCGTCTCCCCTCAGGAGATCATCTCGACAGTGAATGGGAAGAGCCCTGGCCCGGATGGATATTCCAAAGCGTATTATGCAAAATTTCTTCCCTTGCTACAAAATCATATGTGTAGGTATTTTAATTCTTTAGCCACAAATCACCAGATTCCCCCTGAGGCATTACTTGCCCATATCACTGTACTCCCGAAGGAGGGCAAGGACCCCACTCTCCCACAAAGCTATCGACCGATATCACTACTTAATGTCGATATAAAAATCTTTGCCAAGATTATGGCAAATCGACTTAAATATGTCTTGCCCTCCTTTATCCACCCCGATCAAACGGGATTCATTTCGGGTAGAGAAGCTAGGGATAATTCCATCCGGGCCATGCAGCTCATACAGTGGGCATGTTCCCACAGGGATTCCACCCCCTACCCCCTACCTCATTCTGTCCACGGATGCCGAAAAGGCTTTTGACAGAATAGATTGGTCATACCTTAAGGCAGTTCTGGAGGCTTGGGGACTGGGCCCTCATATGCTTAGTTGGATCATGGCACTTTACACGACCCCCAGTGCGAAGGTCAAGGTAAATGGCCAACTGTCCCTGGGGTTCCCCATACAGAATGGCACGAGGCAGGGGTGCCCCCTTTCTCCCCTTCTGTTCGCTCTGGCTATGGAGCCTCTGCTTCGAACAATACGGGCAAACGCTGATATTAGAGGGGTGACGGTGGGGTCAACGGAACACAAACTGTCGGCTTATGCCGACGACGTGCTCTTTCATTTGACCCAGCCTTTGGTGTCACTGCCAAACCTTATGAGGGAACTTAAAATTTTTGGTCATGTGTCAAATTTTAAAATAAACTTTTCGAAATCCGAAATCCTGCCCATTACCATTCCTGTAAAGATGGCCACTGACCTACAACAAGCTTTCCCATTTAGTTGGGCTAAAACATCTATTAAGTATTTGGGTATCCAACTTACAAATCGATTTGATACTATTTATTAAGCTAATATCCCTACCCTTTTGAGCATGGTGCGTAGAGACTTACAGAACTGGGCCAAGACCTCCTTCACATGGCTAGACAAACTTAGCATACTCAAGATGAACATCCTTCCTAGGGTGCTCTTTTATTTGCAGATGTTGCCCATCCCCCTCCCCAGGAGCTTCTTTACACAGCTCCAAAGCCTAATGATTAATTTCATTTGGCATGGTAAAAAACCATGACTGGCTGCGTCTTTATTGCAGAAGGCCAAGGAGATGGGAGGCCTGGGCCTCCCGGATATACGGCGATACTACAGAGCCATTGCGATCCAACATATCCTTAACTGGCGTCATCATGGGGGTTCAAAAATATGGGTCTCCTTGGAGAAGAGCTTAGCAGGCCGCGACTTCTCATACGCACCTTGGCTACCTCATGAACACAGAGGACTCTCACAGACGTCCTCCCCGTTAACCATTCACACCCTGCGGGTCTGGGACCGCACAAATGATCTGTATGCTTTGGTGCCCCCGGGCTCCCCACTGGCACCGCTGGGGGGATTTAGGTGGTTCCCTCCTGGGGAGCAGAGGACCTTTTTCGGTACTTGGGTTACAGACGGCAATTATAGTTGCGGCAAATTTGTAGATAAGGGTAAGTTGACACCCCTAGATGCCCTGCGGAATAGTCATGGCAGATTCCCCATGGATTGGTGGAGGCACCAGCAACTCCAACACTTCATTGCGACAGAGGGGGCCCCGATGAGAGGGCTAGACACTATCACCACACTAGAAAGATTTTTTATAGAAGAAGAGCCAATTCCCCATCTGATTTCTGAATTATATAGGCTCTTGGGTTCAGTTTCCACCGTTGGCAAGCCGACTTTCATACGGGAATGGGAACAAGGCCTAGGGGTAGAGTTCACGCCAGAACGTCTACACATGTATAAACTAGCACACTTTAGCTCCATAGAGTCTAGAACGCAGGAAGCTAACTACAAGCTACTAACTCGCTGGTATCGTGTACCAGCTGTCATAGCATGTATCTACCCCTCGATTTCTGACCGCTGCTGGCAAGGTTGCGGTCAGAAAGGCACCCGCCTTCATGTATGGTGGGAATGCCCAGCAATCAGGCCTTTTTGGATGGAAATACAGACTAACATTAAAAATGCCCTGCAGATTGAGATCCCGTTTTCCCCTGAGCATTTCCTCCTGCACCTTCCTACCCTCCCTCTGAGCCATTACAAAAAAAGCGCCCTTCCTCATCTATTAAATGCCCCTAAAAGGCTTATACCTCTCTATTGGAAACGTCTGCAGATCCCTACCCTAAAAGAATGGCTACAGAAGGTAGATGATATCAGAGAGGCGGAGGAGTGGGTGACGAGGTGCAAAGATAGGAGTGAGCGTTTTAATAGTATTTGGGCCCAGTGGTGGAGATTCACCGTAGACACCAATCCTGTGTCCTCTAGCCTGGATGTCGCGCTGTTGGAGTTAGCGGAGCCCTCCCTGAAGCTAAGGAGGCCTGTGTATGGTGATGGGCGTATCTGAATGGCATGTCTCACTGCCCTATAGGTAGCACAATGTGTAAGCTTTTTCTTTCCTGATGCGTGGTTCACAAGGTCTATAGTTGAAGGTTCATATGAGACGCTATGCGCCACTAGTGATTAAAGGCATGTTTTTGTGTCTTCCTCTTTAAATGTTACTAAGTCGTTACTTGTTTAGACGTATTGGATAGGGGCTCCGCCTGGTGGCATAGGCACCTTTGTGACTGCATTGGCCCAACGGGTTGCCCGTGGGGCGTCTCCCTCTTGGTGGAGGTAAGTTGGAGGCCTGTGGCCCCCCTCCTAAGGGACCCGCCCAATGGGCATCCTGGGGCCTTAAGGCAGAGTCGAGACCCCCCCTCCAGTAATTGAATAGAGGGCTGAAGAAAGATGGGTCCGGCCAAAGCCGCTATGGCAGGACACCCTTTAGGATTCATTATGACTGTTTAATAATGTAATACAGTTTGGAGATAACCTAATCCCTCATCCCCTTTTCCCTCCTTCCCTCACCCCTCCGTGTTATAATTTGTTTTATAATTTGTTCTATAATTTGTTTTTGTCTAAAACGTCTAGGTCTGCACTGTAAGAAATGCACTGTAATGTGGAAAGACTGACCATAGACTATATGTTTGTATGTTCTTTTTAAAATATAAAATAAAATAAAGATTACACAAAAAAAATAGCACACAAACCCCCCAAAGGTCCCCAAATACATAGAAGAACCTCGGGGGTTCTGTGTGCTGTTTTGGTAATTTTAAGTGTATGAGTATGATCTCAGTTATCTGTATGAAGCCATGTCTGATGAAGGAAACTAAGGGGTTCTACTTTTAGAAAATTCATGGGATGAACGTGACAATCACTCATCCAGTCATTACATATTCTGGCCATAATGTAGAAAAGTGATTTCCTATGATCGCCAGCTCCATCTAGTGACCATAATGGGGTATTTTTCCTAAGATAACGTGAAATGTGAAAAACTCAAGCGCTGAAATTAAATATATAAAAAAAGTAGAAATAGAAATAAAAATAAAAAGTGATCAATCAATATCAATATCAATCAGTGCACAACTCCTTTCAAAAATGAGTTCAAATGGGTATAACCAAGAAAACATAAACGTGCATAAAATGCATAAAAATTGCATAAAATTTCAGGTAATAAACACACCAATGATGTGTATTATATAAGTATGCGTGAATAAATAGATAAAACCAACCAAACAAATGCATGAATTTGCATAAAATTGCATGTGATAAAAGCACACTAAAACAAAACCAATATGTGTATAATACGTGTGCAACTGTCAGCACTCATAAGCTAATGATTTGATGAGCAATACATGTTGAAGAATAATTAAAATTAATAAATAACAATTCCTCTAACACAAAATAATAATATTGTTAACCCAACAGTCCATAGATCATTCAAAAATGCAAGGGTTAAATTGTGGTGATTAGCAGCCCGATTAATAACTTCATTCATCGGTGCCTTTCAAAATTTCTTTTCCCAGATAAATAAGTAATGGATCACGCTTTGCTTCACTTAGTGTTGGTCTCAGCAAGAGGTGAATCATGCAAAATGAACAAAAAGTATCATTACGCAATGAACTAAGCAAAAAGCAGAAAAGAATAATGACCACAGTGATACACTCACATAGACCCAGTATGTGTTAGGCATAAAGGATGCAATCAGCCTCTGTGAGCGAGACTCCTCAAGGAGCTGCTGCTGCTGTACTGGTGACTCGTAACAGCAGTGTTCGTCACTAGCTCCTCCCATGCGTTACGTCACAGACCACGTGACTTTCTCAAGGATATCCCTAAGATGCCATAGCCTCCGTATTTATGTCTAATGGCATCCTGGTTACCATAGTGACAGCGGTTGCTCATCGGATCATCATATTGCTTCCTTTTATGCTAAACAGATATAAAATTACATATGTAACAATCTCCACAGTTTTACTAACATAAATGATTCAAATCATTTAATAAAAAGGCTAAAATACAAAGTATAAATAGAACAATGCTAGATAATCATACAGACTTCCTCAAGTGGTAGTTACTGACATTACACATCCCAGAATAAAATTAAAATGATACTAGATAATCATACAAACTCCCTCAAGTGGTAGTTACTGGCACAACACATCCCCACTGAGCAGTGCCAGGACACTCATTAGTTGTAACTAGCTATGCTACCAGCAAATCTGGTCAAAACATAAAAAAAATAAAAATAAAAAACATACAAACCCCTATATTAAAACCCTTATATTAAAATAAAACCTCAATTAGTTCCATGCATGTGCCAGGGTCTAATAAATTGGGACTCACCTAGATATTAAGGATATGTGGTTACTAAAAAACTACAAAAAAATTATTTTTTAACTAAAATTGGGAGTTATATAAAAAATGACAGTCAAAATTAGGATATATATACGTCTATTAGATAGGCAAAAACATAAAACCCCCAAAAACTAATAATCTGATATAAAACAATTAAGACCTGCTCTGCCTGCCACCAGTGTTTGACCCTCAGCCTGTTTAACGGACTTGCTCTGCCTGCCACCAGTGTTTGACCCCCAGCCTGCCTATACGGACTTGCCTTGCCTATGACTTGTGTTTGACCCTCTGCTTGCTTACAGTTTGCCTACTCCACCCAGCATCGGGTATTCAGCCAGTTCCAGGACTCCTGCACCCCCAGACCCGGCTCTGCAGTCCTCCACAAGGGATTCCATACCTGCTGGTGGCCCGTGCCCCTTAGTGCCACCCATTCCCTGTATCATCTCCAGGGGATGGGGTGCGCGTAGTTGCAAGGGCGGACCGCTCTCGGCATCTTGGCCTCGGTAAGTACTCTCCTGACAGTACAAACCAGCCAGATGTCTGAGGCAGACAGAGCGCGTTCCCCTCTAGAGATTCTGTGCCAGCAGGTCTCAGCTCTCACCGATGCAGTCCAGAAACTACAAGAAGGCTATACCCAAATTGATAGCCGCCTTCAGCAACTATACGGTCCACCTCTTTCTGCAGCCGCAGCTCCCGCACCTACTAGTGGGGCCTCCGCCCCTCAGCCCACTGCAAGCTCAACAGTAGTAATGGCGATCCCTGAGCCCAGGGTCCCTACACCTGAGCGCTTCTCAGGAGATCGTAAGAAATACAGGCCCTTCAAGAATGCCTGCTCTCTCTACCTGGCCCTCCAGCCCGGGACTTTTTTGTCACAGCTTGAGTCAGGTATAGCATTCTTCTAAACATTTCTGGTTGTGCAATCAATGATGTTAAATAGATGTTAGTTTGGAGTACTAATTTCTGATTGTGATTGATGATGCAAAAACTAAAACCATGTCCCTTTTTCATACACAGGGAAGTCTCAGCCAGGAGATGTGAGTTTGGAGTACTAATTTCTGATTGTGATTGGTGATGCAAAAACTAAAACCATGTCCCTTTTTCATACACAGGGAAGCCTCAGCCAGGAGGTGGCCGGGCCAAGCAGGCTGCCTGATACCCAGGTCCCTCCCCTCCACCTTCAAAGACAAAGTGGCAGGAAGAGGAATAACCTGGAGGAGACTGCCATTGGCCTCTTTTGGAAGGCTACAGAGGCCCTGAGAAGCCCCCACAGTGTGGAGGAGGACTTTGCTGGCCTATCTGCCTGCAAAATGATGCAGATGGAGGAGGGCCAACGACTCCTGTTTGAGTTATTAATTTTGGAAGCTCTCAATAAGGGGTTAAATAACATGTGCAACCCACATTTGTGACCTCACACATAGTCGTCCTCCTCCTCTTCCTCCTGCCACATCTGCAACACCAGAGCCACAGCTGGGAAGGAAGCGTGGAAGGAAAACCAGAGAGTGATGGCCCTGGGTTCAGTCTGGTATGGCAAAATATGCAGCCCCTTGTAGTACCACAGCCTGGGGACACAGATGTCATCTGCTGCTTTCCGGATCTCTGGAACTTCTGGACCAGACTGCACTCCCTTAGATATGGACTCCTCAGGCCACCAATTTTGCTGTAAAAGAATTGATGTCTGCCCCGGGGGTCCAAGGCTTCGCCAATTTATGATGTTTATCCAGCGTTGCCTCCCTCTTTGTTTAGTTCTGAGCCCTTAATAAAGGAATTTTTGGTTTCAATTATACTTGCCTATGTGTGTTTTCCTTCAAAAAGGACATTTTGTTTGTGAGTAGGCAGGTACATTTCAAATATACAATGTGAAATTAACAAGGGACACCAAGCAATCTCTTTGAGATTAAATAATACAAGATAACAATGGTGTTGTGGTAACTTGACACACAAAAACATTCAGGAGTAAAACCAATAAAAAAAAAAAAAAAAAAAAAACAAACACACACACACACTATCAGCCTTGAAACAAATACAAACCCCAAAAAAAAAATTGAAAAAAAAAAATTACAAATTTGGTCAGATGTGACAAATCAAAATATATTGAGGGAATCACGATAAATAATAAAGAAAGAAGTTTGTAAGAAGTCTGTGTGAATATCAGCAGCAAAACTACTTCGTTCTTCCTGCATTATAAAGAAGAAGACAGTGCGCTGTATTAAACAATTTTAAACATTGCAGCCTGACGAAAGTGCTCTATCCATTCCGAATGCTAATTTTACCAGACCGAGCTGTTCCGTCTCGGAATTTCTTCTGAGCATGCGTGGCACTTTGTGCGTCGGAATTGTCCACACACGGTCGGAATTGACGCGATCGGATTTTGTTGTCGTAAAATTTTATAGCCTGCTCTCAAACTTTGTGTGTCGGAAAATCCGATGGAAAAAGTCCGATGGAGCCCACACAGTCGGATTTTCCGACAACACGCTCCGATCGCACATTTTTCGTCGGAAAATCCGACTGTGTGTACAAGGCATTACTGTGCAGCTTGGAGCTGGCTGAAGAAAACAAGCACTGTTACTGCTGCCATCAGCATGTGATTAACCCTTCACTCTCTGGGTGTACTATGTACCTCCAAAGAGCTGAACAGGTTAAATATCATGTCCTGGGGGGTCCTAATCCTGGGGAGGTTCTAATCCTGCCTGTGAAGGGGCATCTCTGTGATGTACAGAAAGTGCTGCAGCTGCATTGATATTTACATAGGAGAAATTACCAGAACAGCACACAGACCCCCCACCCCCTGAGGTTCTTCTATGTATTTGGGAGACTTTGGAGGGTGTGTGTTTTATAAAAAAAAAAAAATTAAAAAAAAAAAATTAAAAAAAAGAGCCGGCGATGAAATGTCATTTTCTGGCAATTTAAAACTAATCCATTTTTTTTGTAAATGTCACTTTTTCTGTAGCCCATCCTACAGCAAGAATGAAAAATTATATAGAGCCCCCCAAATATATACCAGACCCTCTGAGTTTAAAGGTGGATTTTAAGGGGGACCTCACACAAAAAAAAAAAGTGCGTGCCCCCCTCAGAAAATCCATAGCAGACCCTTAATCAAAGCATGCAGCCTGCTGACCAGGAAAGGGGGAGGGATGAGCATGCAGCTCCACCCCTCCTGAACCATACCAGGCCATGTTCCCTCAACGTGGGGGAGTCTTGTCAGGAGTGACCCCCCCCCCATGGTAAAGCACCTTATCTTCAAGTTAAGCAAAAGGGCCTCATCCCCACAACCCTGGCCTGTTGGTTGTGGGGGGTCTGTGGGTGAGGGTCTTATTGGAATCTGGAAGTGTCCAGATTTTGCCCACCTACATGAATGAGTTTGGGGTACATAGCACCCCTACTCATTCACAGAAAAGGAAATAAAGTAATAAAGACCCCCAATGTCATTTATTTCAAATAAAATCCCCCCAAAAAAGTCTCTCATTGCAAATCCATCATCAATCACAATGACACCCCCCCCCCCACTGACTCCCCAATAACCCCCAATGCTCCGCCACACAGGAGCAATCTCCAACGGTAACACTCGCTGACTGATAGCATCTTGAGCGGTCATCAGCTATATAAAGGAAGGGGCGGGGATAGTGGTGACATCATTGTCCAGATATGGCCATATTCAGAGAACGATGTCATGATCTATGCCCCATCCATTTGCCTACGTGGCCATGTAAGGGAATGGGCGGGGTGAAGTCAGCGGTTGCTAAGGACACAGCTGTTGGGAGGCAGCCGTTGCTTCCCTAGAAACCAGCGACAGCCAGAAGCTTCCACATTCATCTACACCAAAATGCCATAAACGTTGGATGTTCAGAAGAATGTGGGAGGAGCCAGTGTTCATCCAATCTTCTGTTCAGACACGGAGCTCCTCCCTAATGCAGATTATTAGTGTGTGGAAGTGATTGTATCTGGCAGACAGGGATCGGTGTGTGTGTGTGTGTGTGTATCACTACCCGGCACATCCATCACTGGTGTCAATGAGCTAGAAAAAAAAAAAAAAAAAAAAGTCTCATCATTGTTGTCAGTGAGATAAAATAAGTCCTGTCGTTGGTGTCGGTGAGATAAAAGCCAATCTTTTGCTTCAGTAAGATAAAATAAGCCCCTTCATTGGTTTCATTGAGATAAAATGATAACCCATCTTTGGTGTCAGTAATAAAATAAAACCCATTGTTGGTGTCAATGAGATAAAATAAGCCCCATCATTGGTGTCAGTGAAATAAAATTCCTATCGTTGGTGCCCGTGGGATAAAATAAGTCCAAATGTTGGTGTCACTGAAATAAACCAAGTGAGATAAAATAAGAACCATTGTTGGTGTCAGTGAGATAAAATAAGCCCGATTGTTGGTGAGTGAGAATAAAGTATAACCCCAGCCCAGCATTGGTGGTACTTACCTGATCACATATCTCCAAAATATGCCACTCCCTAACCAATGACGCCACAAAGCTTCTAATCCACTCCATGGTCATCTCTCGCCTCTACTACTCCAACTCCCTCCTCATTTGCTTACTTGCTCCACTTTATAAACTGCTCAGTGCCTGCAACCCCTCTCTGCCCATCCCTCCATTGACTGCCACTCACCCAACAAATTAAATTTAAAATACTAACAAAAAAAAAAACTTACAAAACCATCCACAACTCGGCCCCCAGCTGCATCATAAACCTGGTCTCTAGATACCAACTAAATTGTTCTCCTCGTTCCTCCCAAGGCCTTCTGCTCTCTAGCTTCCCTATCACCTCCTCCCATGCTCAACTCCAGGACTTTTCCAGAGCCTCTCCAAATCCTCTGGAACTCCCTACCCCAATCTGTCTGACTATCTCCTTTGTCCACATTTAGGCGATCCCTGTAAACTCATCTCTTCAGAGAAGCCTATCCTGCCTTCACCTAATAACTGTACATTTATTTTCTCCATCAGCCCCACAGCTTTTGTATCACTTGACCCTCCCTTATAGATTGTGGTCTCTAATGATCAGGGTCGTCTGATTTCTCCTGAATTAAGTTGTATTGTAAATGTACTGTCTGCCCTCATGTTGTAAAGTGCTGCACAAAAACTGTTGGCGCTATATAAATCCTGTACAATAGTAATATATTACTGCCTAGTCCAGCCTTTCTCAGCCAGGGTTCCTCCAAAGGTTTCTAGGGGTTCTTTGGGCTGTATATGGAAGTGTCACCTACCAGCCGTTTCTGGATACTGAAGTTTGTCATCAATGCACCAACACAATTTTTTTCATTTAATATGTTTTTATTATAAAATTTAAAATTTTAACAAGAGTAGAAATCAATAAAATAGTAAAAAGGAACAAATCCAATTGGTCAGGAAAATGACTTGTCTGGAATGTGGAGGCGGAGTAGTTATTAGTTTGTGTACAATAATATACACAACAACATGTTACATTATTATAACAAAGTATTGTAGGAAAAAAACAACACCATAGAAAATGGGGAAAGTAAAAAAAAAAAAAAAACAATGGGTAATAAGGGGACATTTGTGTACAAGGAACACCTTAACAATTACCACTATTTTATTCTCCAGGGCCGTTGCTTTCAGAAAATATATGTTTGGGGGTTTTATCTAATCTTCAGGCCCAAAATCTGCATTTTAACATGTTTGCAAAAATTATACAAAAACAGCTCCGGCAGTTTAAGGGTTAATGTGAGCATTCTGCTGTGGTCACACTCTAAACATTAGAGCTCCCCCTAGCTGCAGCCTGGAAATAAAACATTGCTAGGAGGTCTATTCATTTATCTGCTACATACTTCCCATCTTTACAGTATATAAATGTCTCCTGACATTTAGGGGTCTATTCATAAAAACATTTGTATAGCAATTCACTCAGTGACAATTCATATACATTCCTTCTGTGTGAATGGGCAAACAAAGAATGTTATTAGGCTGTTTGCTGAGGTGGTTGAATATCTTTCATGGATTTAAAATGGAAAAAGTTGCATTTGGACACTAGATGGTGCCAATTGCTATGATACTTAGCGCCATCTAAAGGCCAAAATAGGTATTTTTGTTTTAAATCAATGATTGGTTTAATCCTGTGGTTTTATTTAATTTATGTCCTTCAATGTCTACTGTACTCATAAAATGCATGGAGTATGATCTCAGGTATTTGTATGAACCTCCCTGACATAGTTAACTAAGGGGTCTATGCAAAATAATATGTTAGGCGAGTATGACAAGCATGTGTCCAGCCATGAGAAATTCTTGCTGTATTTTAATAAACACAACTAGTGGCCATAATGAAGTATTAGTTCCATAGCACCTCAATCAGGAAAAATAGTTCAATACTGCATTATGACCACTAGATGGACCCAATGATTATAGGAAATCACTGTATGAAATAAAAAAAGACCAGCATGTGACATGGATGAATGAATGTTTGTCATATATGTTCATCTATTTAAAAACTAAACATGTAAGTGAAGTGGTAACTATTGAGCCAATCACTTTATCAAACTACACATAATATCTCCCGTCAAAGTGAAAACAGAAATGATTTACACAAAATCAAACACTATCAATAATTTCCAATCAATAACCTCTACCTAGACAAGATATGTGGAAATATAAAGACAAGCGGTGTTCCCTCTCATACCGCACTCCACCACCCAAACCCACACAGGAGCAAAGGAAAGAAGTTCTCACCTAGTTTATCTCTGAGTTCTCCTTCCCTCCTGTTGGGGGATGGGAGAAGGATGGACTGAAGACAGAGAGGGTCACCACTGGTAAGTAGAGCCTTGAAATGAAGGACATTTTCAGAATGTCTGTCTTGTCTGTGTAAAGTTTACCGATAAAGAAATATCGGATCTCACAGCTTCTAGCTCTGTAACCCGCTATATCATTATCAGTAAACGTCACACAGACAAGACAGACATTCTGAAGGTGATGTCCTTCATTTCACGGCTCTATTTACCTCTCTACACCCCAAAATGTACTCAGCCAATGAAAAGCCAACACGGTACAATACTTCATCCAAATCTTTGGTGATCTCTGATCTCCTTATGAACTGTTTCTTACATGATGAAGATCAGCCATGGAGTATATCTGAGGTGTATATCAGGGTGTGCTTCTTCCCCACATGAGAGATGTGATGTCCAGCAACATTCATATAAAAGACATTTCCCGCCCTTAAGACACTAATACACCTAGAGGGTTGTGTGAGATCTCTGATGTCTGGAAAGATTAGACTTTCGTGAAAAAAAATTTCCCGCACTCAGGACAGGAATATGGCTTCTCCCCCCTGATATCTCTGATGTGTGTAAAGATCAGACTGGTTTAAAAAACGTTTTCCACATTCAGGACAGGAATACGGCTTCTCCTCCCTATCATATCTTAGATGTGTGTAAAGTTCATACTGGTTTATAAAACGTTTTCCACATTCAGGACAGGAATACAGCTTCTCCATGTGAGATCTCTGGTGTTTGTGAAGATTTGACTTCTGTGAAAAACATTTCCCGCACTCAGGACAGGGATACGGCTTCTCCCCCGTGTGAGATCTCCAATGTCTATAAAGACTGGACTTCCATAAAAAAAAATTCCCACACTCAGTACAGGAAAAACCCTTATCTGTTGGAAGGACGGCACCGTCCCTCACAGTCTGAGGTTCCTTAGGATAAGAGGAATACGATGGTCCATCTACACTGTGTGGTGCCGGATGGACATTTGAGGTAGCCGGGGTTTTCTTCTGGACTATAATGTGTGATGTCCTCATCTTCTACTTTACAGTCTGGAGACAAAGTGAGACAATCCTCTGAGGTTTTCCTCATCTCCCGTCCACGTACTAAAATAGAAATGAAAAGATTAAATTATTATACATGAGCAGATTGGTTCCCCTAAACCAGGACTCCGCCCACAGCAGGCAGCTTTTTCTCTGAGGATCTTACAATTCCCCCCTCAAGGTAACTAGTAAATGGGTCCTCTGATCTCCTACCAGTTCATTTCTTTATTAAAAAAAAAAAAAATTATGGCGTGGGGTCCCCTATAAAATCCATACCAGACCCTTATCTGAGCATGAAGCCTGGCAGGTTAGGAAAGGGAGGGGACCAGAGAGTGCCCCCCCTGAACCAGAGGTGGCTCTCTAATTAGGCAAATTAGGCGATCGCCTAAGGCCCAGCAGTCAGAGGGGCCTCGTGGTCGGCTAATCTGCCTGTGATCAATCACTGATGCTGTCAAGGTCCCATCCCGGTCCGGTGGTAGCAAGTGCGGGGAGCGGGACAGTAGAGGCCTCTAGGTGGTGGCAGCGGCTGGATGATAGCACCTGGTTCCAAGACATGCGGGCGGCATGTCCATGTGGGACCTGTAGCCGAGCTGCTCCTTCTGCCTGTGCCGCTCACCCGACCTCTCCGCACCTGCCTCCTATTTGGTTATGCAGTCAGGGCCGGGGGGGGGGGTGGGGCGGGGTCACTGAAGCTATCCCAGCTGAGCTGCAGTGCCCCATGATTGTGAGGAGGAAGGAGCTCTTATGCTGCCTGGCCGACCGGAGAGAAGGTGAGTGTCCGTGCAGCCTCCCTGTGTGTCTGAATAGGAGAAGCGGTGGGGAGACTGCACATAGTGGAATTGATTTTTCCATATTACTCCATGCAGCCGCTGAATGATCACTTCTCCCCCTCTCCTTCCTGCAGACATTCAGCGGCTGCATGGAGTAATATGGAAAAATCAATTCCACTATGTGCAGTCTCCCCACCGCTCCTCCTATCCAACTTTTGCTGCATCCCCGTGCTCTCCGGTCCCTCCGTGCACTACCTGGCTCCACCCCTCCTGCTCTCCAGCCCATCCTTGTCCTCCCTGGCTCCGCCCCCATTTCGTCAGCACCCCCTGCTCTCCACTCAAATTCTTTCTCCCCCCTCTCAAGCTCCCCCCCAAGCTCTCTTCAGCCCCCAGCACTCTCCAGCCCCCACCCCCCCAGCACTCTCCAGCCCCCACCCCCCACCCCCCCAGCACTCTCCAGCCCCCACCCCCCCCAGCACTCTCCAGCCCCCACCCCCCCCCCAGCACTCTCCAGCCCCCACCCCCCCAGCACTCTCCAGCCCCCACCCCCCCCCCAGCACTCTCCAGCCCCCACCCCCCCCAGCACTCTCCAGCCCCCACCCCCCCCCAGCACTCTCCAGCCCCCACCCCCCCCCAGCACTCTCCAGCCCCCACTCCCCCCCAGCACTCTCCAGCCCCCACCCCCCCCCAGCACTCTCCAGCCCCCACCCCCCCCAGCACTCTCCAGCCCCCACCCCCCCCAGCACTCTCCAGCCCCCACCCCCCCCAGCACTCTCCAGCCCCCACCCCCCCCCCCAGCACTCTCCAGCCCCCACCCCCCCCAGCACTCTCCAGCCCCCACCCCCCCCAGCACTCTCCAGCCCCCACCCCCCCCAGCACTCTCCAGCCCCCACCCCCCCCAGCACTCTCCAGCCCCCACCCCCCCCAGCACTCTCCAGCTCCTCCCTGCTCTTTACTCCCCCAGCGCTTCACAGACTGGGACATGGGGCACAGGAAGGGCTGCAAACAGGGACAGGGCTAGAGATCTCTCTCACCCTTTCCCTCACCCCCCTCTCTCTTACCCCCTGTCACTCCCTCTCTCACCACACTCCTCTCTCACCACACTCCTCTCTCACCACACTCCTCTCTCACCACACTCCTCTCTCACCACACTCCTCTCTCACCACACTCCTCTCTCACCACACTCCTCTCTCACCACACTCCTCTCTCACCACACTCCTCTCTCACCACACTCCTCTCTCACCACACTCCTCTCCGGCTCTCTCCCTCTCTCTCCCTCCACATCCCCCTCCCCTTTTGCGCACCCTTTCTCAATATCTCTCTCTCTCTCTCTCTCAACCCCCTCTCGCTCACCTTCTCTCTCCCTCCCCCTCTCTCCCCCCCTCCTTTCTCTCTCTCTCCCCTATTGCTCACAATCTCTTGCCCCTTTTTCTCTCTCCCCCCCTCCCCCCCCTCTCTCCCCCCTCCGCTGTGCTGAGATCCCCCCACTCTACTTCCTCTGTGGATGTGGAATGACTCAGTGACATCCCCTCCCCATTCTCCCAAGACACGGGAAATTCTTAGAGGGGTTGCCACCTTGCTGGGCCCCAGATGTTTTATTGGCTGCATATGTCTGATGGGTGAGTAGGGTGCCCTGGAAGTGGTGCTGATGAACTATGTGCTAAATCTGTCCATCTTTTTTCAGCCATTTTTATTGCTTGAATTTTTTTTTTCCCATTATGGGCGTGATTGGGGCCTCACGTATAAGTTTTGCCTAAGGCCTCACAAAGCCTAGAGCCGCCTCTGCCCTGAACCATACCCACCCCCACCCCAAAGCAGCTTGCCCCATGTTGATGGGGCAAGGGCCTCTTCCCAGTGTAGTGGAATTATTAAAGCTTTGCCTATAAGCAAAAAATTCCATGTGCTAATAAGCACAATCATAACTCTCTTGTATAATGCCAAGAAAAGCACGCTTTTTTTTCCGGCAAGTAACACAGACGTTGAGCTTAGCAAAATCCTGCAATAGAATGCTCTACTGCTTTTATTCATACTGTAAACATGAATAACAAAGGAAGGTGGTGGCTTCAGAATCAGCTAGACACTTGTATTCTTTCAAATGAACCAATCACACACACGTATATATTCAAATAGAATTCCAGTAGTGACATGTGCAGAGCCATGCGGCAAGCTTTTTGTGAGACACAAAAGTGTCTCACAATTTGAACACTACTTACAGGGCTCTTAACACAATCGTGTGCACATTCCCACTGCTACTAATGACACGAGCCATACTCTATCATGGCTCAGTGGGCCAAAATTTTTGTATGGTTATGCTATGGTTCCCATGTACGCAGATCTGTTTGCTAGGAGCGATAATGCAGTCCACATGAGTGGGCCAGTCTCTTGGTGAGGCATAAACGATCATCCCTAAAAAAGAAAACAGATCTGCCGTGTCCACAGAAAGGTTTCAGTGCCCAATGGTCTTCCACCAATGTCTGTATGTGCGAGCACCATAACATTTCCAAAGCTGGGGTTTCTAGCACCAAGTGGCCCTGAGATACAGGCAATATATAAACAGTGTAGCGCTGGACTAATAAGAATACGCATATATGGGTGTATGCGAAATAGACAAAACACATAGGTGGTGAATAAAGTGAATATTATAAACACGTGTGTTGTAACACTGAAAATTAATCAAATAAACCTGCATATATTTAAAAGCGAAAAGTGATATGAAGGTATAAGTAAAAGTGGTGAACTTTAAGTGAGTTATATAAACCAATGTGACAACAAAAAATGACATCAATGTATGATGAAAAAACTCTATTCACTAATAGTGTCAATTGATCCTTGTAATTAGTGATCACAAAAAAGGAAAATTGAAATAAATATATAAATAAATTAGGACAGTCCCAAAAAAAACGTGGTGACACTCCAACACAGATTCTGATTCAATATTCCACCGCAGCTGTTGCCCACCACCGAAGGATATAAAGTTGGAGGCTTACCGGACAGCCTGCGACCACCCTTATTCAGGGGGGTCAAAACAGGCTCAGTAGAAATGTATGGATCCAGAAGATGTCCTCGCCAATAATCTCCAGGTGTTCCTCAGATAACCTTATGGCAAGCCACTGGGGCTTCCAAACAGGGTGCAGTTAGGACTTGGCCACAGGATACAGCATTAGCCCCAGATGCCCCAAAAAAAGAGGCGAGATACAGGGCCCCAAATATCAGTTCAGAAAATGTCAAGCACTTTTCTGCAGCAGAGAATGACATTTTCCGAACCTGTTTTGGGGCCTCGTATCTCAGGGCCACTTAGTGCTAGGAACCCCAGCTTTGGATATGTTATGGTACCAGTTCCACTGGGTTTGCACACGAAATTTGGGGTTCCTAGCACCAAGTGGCCCTGAGATACAGGGCCCCAAAGTCGGTTCGGAAAATGAAATTTTTTGCTGCTTGACTCCAGTATAAGTCGAGGGGGGCACTTTCAGCACAAAAAAAATGTGCTGAAAAATTCGACTTATACTCGAGTATATACGGTAATGTCCTGAAGAAGCAAGGATGTGAAAAGCGTCACCTCTTGACATTTGTAATAACAGAGAGCTCTAATTCATCGAAACCCGAGTATTTTTCTAATGATTTTATATCTGTAAAATATTTTTAACCCTTTGTAATAAAGACATTTAATATTATTTTGTTTATACGCCTGTTACTGGTACTGTTAAAGTCCATCATATCAGCTCTATCTCTCAAATATCCATAGGATGGAGGTACCCCCATAGCCTACTCAACTTTTTTATAGGAACTATTATTAGTAACTAGGGATGAGCGGAACACCCCCCGGTTCGGTTTGCAGCAGAACATGCGAACATGCAAAAAGTTTGTTCGAATACGTGAACACCATAAAAGTCTATGGGACACGAACATGAATAATCAAAAGTGCTCATTTTAAAGGCTTATATGCAAGTTATTGCCATAAAAAGTGTTTGGGGACCCGGGTCCTGCCCCAGGGGACATGGATCAATGTAAAAGTTTTAAAAACGTCAGTTTTTTCGGGAGCAATGATTTTATGAATGCTTAAAGTGAAACAATAAAATTCAAGTTAGACTTACCGGTAACTTGATTTCCTTGAGTCTTTCAGGACAGCACTTGAGAGAGTGACTCCTCCCCTTGCCAACAGGAAACACCTCTTCCACCAAACTTTAAAAGGAGGCTCCTTTCCACACATTGTCAGTAGTAGTAGAGAACCTCCGGCCCCAAACTGGAACACATAATCGAGATATGATTAGTCACAGTATATATATGAAAAAACAATAGGGCGGGATGCTGCTGTCCTGAAAGACTCAAGGAAAACAAGTTACCGGTAAGTCTAACTTGAATTTTCCCTTATCGTCTTTCAGGACAGCACTTGAGAGGATAATAGAGACTTACCCCCCTAGGGAGGGACCACAGCCTGCAGAACCTTTCTGCCAAAAGCCTGATCACCTGCCGATAGGAGATCCAGTCTGTAATGACGGACAAACGTTAAGTAGCTTGACCACGTAGCCGCCTTACAAATCTGATCTGGGGTGGCACCAGCTCTTTCTGCCCATGTAGTGGCCTGGGCTCTTGTTGAATGAGCCCTAATTCCCAGCGGGGAAGATAAACCCATTTGAGAATAGGCTACAGAAATAGCTGTCTTAAGCCATCTAGCCAATGATGCTTTTGATGCTTGCTGGCCTTTCTTGTTTCCAGAGAAAAGAACAAATAATGAATCTGAAACTCTAAACCCTCCTGTTACTTCCAAATACTGTAATAGGATACGTCTTACGTCTAAATTGTGAAACTGCTCTTCCTTTGCACCCGAAGGGTTAGCAGAAAAGGTTGGTAGAGTAATCTCTTGAGACCTGTTACTAAAGCTTGCCACTTTTGGCAAAAACCCCGGATCTACTTTAAGGACAACTCTATCAGGAAAAACTGACAAAAAAGGCTCTTTTACTGATAGGACGTGCAGTTCACTAATCCTTCTTGCTGAAGTAATTGCGACCAGAAAAATAGTCTTCAAAGTTAAATTCTTTAGGGATATGGCCTGTAAAGGCTCAAATGGTTCTTTTGCCAGAGCCTGCAGAACCACCGAGAGATCCCAATTTGGGAAATGCTTCACCGGTACCGGTCTCGACCTGGAAAGTGCTTTGAAAAATCTCATGATCAGAGTTTCTGAAGATAAGGATCTCTCCAGATAAACTCCCAAGGCAGCCACCTGCACCTTAAGAGTGCTGACCGCCAGATTCTTGTCTGCACCCTTTTGCAAAAATTCCAGCACTGAAACTAGGTCTTTAACCCCCCTATGTTCGGAATGACAGAAAGAAACATAGACTTTCCATACTTTGGCGTAAATATCCCTGGTTACCTTTTTCCTACTGGAAAGCAACGTAGCAGTTAAACGTTCTGAAAAGCCTTTGCTTCTCATTAATTGCTCCTCAGATACCAGGCAGTGAGCTTTAACCTGTCTACCC
Organism: Aquarana catesbeiana; assembly: GCF_042186555.1. NCBI lineage: Eukaryota > Metazoa > Chordata > Amphibia > Anura > Ranidae > Aquarana > Aquarana catesbeiana. The sequence goes on along the minus strand of NW_027362660.1, from coordinate 674,405 downwards.
CTGGATGAAGCACTGGCCCCTGAATCAACAGATCCTGACTGAGCGGGAGATGCCAACATGGTTTGATTGCCAACTGCAGAATCGTGGAAAACCAAGCTCTCTTTGGCCAATATGGAGTAATCAAAATGATTGATACTCTCTCTTTCAGTATTTTCCTCAACACTAGAGGGATTAATCGAAATGGAGGAAAAGCATACCCCAGGTGAAAATCCCACGGATGTGCCAGAGCATCTATCCCCTGAGAGCAAATGTCTCTCTGAAGGGAGAAAAAATTCGGGAGCTGCGTGTTTTGTTTTGAAGCAAACAGATCTACCTGCGGAAGGCCCCAAACACTGGTGATTAATGCAAACACCTTCCTGTTCAGACTCCACTCTGATTCCTGAACTTTTTGTCGGCTCAGATAATCCGCTACTTCGTTCAATGTGCCTTTTAGATGGACTGCGGATAGAGATAGTAAGTGGTTCTCCGCCCACTCCAGAATCTCTACTGACAGTAAGTGAAGGGCCCTGCTTCTTGTGCCTCCCTGTTTGTTCAGGTAGGCTATGGCCGTGGCATTGTCCGACAAAATCTGGACATGGCAACCTATGAGGTTTTGAGAGAAGAAAGCTAATGCTAGGGCAACTGCCTTCAGCTCTCTCCAATTTGAGGATCTTTGGGCCTCGAACTGGGACCATGTTCCCTGCGCTAAGGCTTGACCCATGTGGGCCCCCCATCCCTGCAAACTGGCGTCTGTTGTGACCACTTTCCCGGTCGGAAAAGACCAAAGAAGACCTCTTTGCAGTACCACCTGACTTTTCCACCACCAAAGTGAACGTTTGACTCTGGTGGGAATCTTTACTTTTGTATCCAAACTCTCCGTCCTGTGGTTCCATGTCCTTAGAAGGAACCTCTGGAGAGTCCTGAAATGCAGCCTTGCCCATTGGATGGCTGGCATTGAAGAGGTTAATGTCCCCAGAGCCGACATAACCTTTCGGACTGAAATCAGTTGATTTGTTTGTAGTGCCGTTATTACCCTTTGGACCTTGATCTTTTTCTCTTCTGGGAGAAAAATCTTTTGCTCCACTGAATCTATCAAATAACCCAGAAACAGTACTTGCTGAGCTGGGATGAAATTTGATTTTTGAACATTCACTATCCACCCTAGTGACTCCAAATGACTGCGGGATTTGTTCAAATCCTCCTGCAACTTTTCCCTGGATGGGGCAAAAAAGAGGAGGTCGTCCAGATATGGAATTACCGCAATCCCCTGGAGTCGAAGAGGGGCGAGAGCTTCCGCCATTATCTTCGTAAAAATACGAGGAGCTGACGACAGGCCGAAGGGAAGGGCCCTGAACTGAAGATGTATAATCTCCTTGCCCATATTCACCGCAAACCTCAGGAACTTCTGGGACTGAGGTGCTACAGGAATATGAAGATAAGCATCCCTCAGATCGATTGATGCCATAAAACAATCTTTTGTCAGAATGTTTCTGACCGTGAAAATTGAGTCCATACAAAACTTTTTGTATAGGACTGACTTGTTCAGGGGTTTTAGGTTGAGGATAAGACGGAAGTTTCCGGATGGTTTTCTTATCAGAAATATGTGTGAATAGAAACCCTGACCCTGTTCTTCTGGGGATACTGGTATCACTACCCTCTGGTGCCTCAGATCCTTTAAAAGGTTCTTCATGGCCAGAGCCTTTGTTAGATCCCTTGGTAGGTTTGTTACAAAGAATCTTTCTGGCGGGCGATCCGAAAACTCTATCCTGTAACCTTGGGACAGCATGTCCAAAATATATAGACTTTCTGTCATGCTGGCCCAAAGGGGAAGGAAACTTTGAAGCCTTCCCCCCCCTGGTACGCACAAGTCATTGTGCTTTACCGGAGGCTGCAGGAGGATGGAAAAGGACATTTCCTTTGCTTTTACCCTTCTGCAATGCCCAATTTTTTCTTTTCTCCTGGGGTTTGGTTTGTTCTTGAGCCCTTTGGGAACGAAAAAAACGTTTAACTGGCTGCTTTTTCTTTTTGATGGGAAAAGACTTCTTTTTATCAGCAGTTCTATCTAGAACCGCATCTAAATCAGGTCCAAAAAGCAAGTCACCCAGGAACGGTATCCCACACAGCTTGTTTTTGGATGCCGCGTCCCCCGGCCAAGTTTTCAACCACAGAGCCCTTCTGGCTGAGTTGGCTAGGGCAGCAGATCTAGCTGTCATTTTAATTGATTCCGCTGAAGCATCCGATATAAATGCGACAGCGGCAGACAGAGTTGAAAATGAATCCAAAATTTCTTGTTTTGGTGAGTCTGCTGAGATATGGGCCTTAAGTTGCTCTAACCAGAACTCCATATTTCTGGATACCACTGTAGTTGCCATAGTAGGTTTAAGATTTCCCATGATGGATTGCCAAGCCCTCTTTAGTAGCTGGTCCATCCTTTTATCCATGGGATCTCTCAACACCCCCATGTCCTCGAATGCCAAATCTGTAGACCTCGAGACCTGGGAAAACGCGGCATCTAGTTTGGGGTTTTTGTTCCAAACCGCCGCTGGATCTTCATCAAAAGGGAAACGCCTTTTTAAGGCTTTGGGAAAGAAAGGCTTTCTCTCTGGCTCTGCCCACTCTTTCTTAATAGCTTCAGAAATAACAGAGTGTACTGGGAAATTGCGATTTTTGTGCTCGCTAAGCCCTGCATACATTTTATCATGCAGAGATAACTCCTTTCTTTCCTCCTCCAGACCCAGTGTGGTATAGATTGCTTTTAACAGGCCATCTACCTGTTCTAAAGACAATTTAAATCTTGAAGGTAAATTTTCTCCTTCCTCACCCTCATCAGAATCCTCAGATTGAGAGGGGGAATGTCCCTCTGGGGTAGGAGATGCCTCAGTCTCCATCACCGGGACTATAAGTGAGCCTTGGGAGGACTGTGAGGTAGTAGGCTGACTCAGGGATGGGTTTGCTAGGGAAGAGCGAAATGATTGAATAGTCGCATCAAGTTCCTTTTTAACTGATGCAATCAAGTCGCTGCAAGCGGAAGAAGCTTCTTCTTTAACTAGCAAATCAATACAAGCTTGACATAACGTCTTCTTCCATCCTTCAGGTAGCTTGGATTTACATGAAGGACATTTTCTTTTTGCCACTGGATCAGACCTCTTGGCCTGCCATGAGACAAAAGAAGAAACCATCCCAGTGAGACAACCTGTCCTATACCCAAGGATGCTCACCACAGGTGCACAGTAAGAGCTAACTGCTTTATGTGCCCAGACAGGCCCCTGCCACCGGGGGGGGGGATAGAGAGAGAGAGAGAGAGAGAGACCCCACAGTACAGGGAAGACAGTATACAACTGCACCTTACCTGGGCCTTGCTGGTGCCTGTGCCTGTCCCACTCGCTGCCGCCATCGATTCCATCGAGGAGCGCTTGCTGTGTTTGTGTGGCTAAACGCCGGTTCCGGACTCCAATAGCGCCAGTGCGCCGGACCAGAACCGCTAAATAAGCACCAGCCCCGTTCCTCCCCTTTCCCTCTGCGATTCCCGGCGGAAATGACGCCGCACGCCTATTCCGTGGGCGCCGCCCCCTCCGGATGCCTCACTTCCGGCGGATGGAGCCCCGCTGCCATCCCCAATATGGCGGCGGTGCAATGAGCAACAGGCGGTGGACCTGAGAAAAAAATATAGTAAACGGCCACCGCCTGTCTTGCCGCCGCCTAGGAGCGATGCCCACGACAGTCGGACTCACCCTGAGCCCATATGAAGAGGGAGAGGGAGCCCAGCCAGCAGCACTTCACCTCAGCTGTGGAATGGGAGGAACAGCTCTCATGAGGTAAAAGGTGTTTGATGAAAAAAACCAGGAAACCTGAGCTCCCAGGACAGCACCTGAGAGCCCTGACTTCCCCACGAAGTGTTCCCTCCGGAGGAAACACAAAAACTGACAATGTGTGGAAAGGAGCCTCCTTTTAAAGTTTGGTGGAAGAGGTGTTTCCTGTTGGCAAGGGGAGGAGTCACTCTCTCAAGTGCTGTCCTGAAAGACGATAAGGGAAAAATGAAATATTCCTTTAAATATCGTGCCTGGGGGGTGTCTATAGTATGCCTGTAAAGTGGCGCAGTTTTCCCGTGTTTAGAACAATACCACAGCAAAATGACATTTCTAAAAGGAAAAAAATGTAATTCAACACTGCTTGCGGCTGTTATGTATTGTCGGGTCCCAGCAATATAGATGAAAATCATTGAGAAAAACAGCATGGGTTCCCCCCCCCCCACCCAGCTAATTACCAGGCTCTTTGGGTCTGGTATGGATATTAAGGGGAACCCCGCACCTAAATGAAAAAAAAAAAAAAGACGGGGGGGGGGGGGGGCATGCACTATATACTCTGAACAGAAGTATATATTATATGGCCTGCCCTATATACTCTGCAGAAAATTGGGCCTTAAGTGGTGGTGGTGCCACAACACTGTAAGCCCTCACAGTTGCTCTTGGTGGGCACAGGAAGGGGCCCTGCTGTGAAATTTTAGATCAAAATTGTAATTACATGCCCTTGTTAAACAGGGGCAGAAAAATTGGGCCTTGGGTGGTGGTGGTGCCACAACACTGTAAGCCCTCACAGATACTCTTCTCCTGCTGAAACTGTGGCGCAGATTTTTTTAAATTTAAATAACTTCTATTAGTTCGTGCCCTGGCAGCTGTGACCATGTGACCTCCTGAACCAATTATATTGCAACAATTAATAAACTGCTTGTTGCTATGGGCTTTAAAATATATTTTATAACTGTCACGCTCCCATTGGTGTGCGAGGCAAATTAATTGCTTGCACATTTCTTATTCTCTCTAGAGAAGAGACGCTTGAGAGGGGATATGATTTCAATTTTCGAATATCGTACCGGTGACCCCACAATAGGGATAAAACTTTTTTGCGGAAGGGAGTTTAACAAGACACGTGGCCACTCATTAAAATTTAGAAGAAAAGGGGGTCCTTTACTGGAAGAGCGGCAAGGATGTGGAATTCCCTTCCACAGGCGGTGGTCTCTGCGGGGGGCATCGATAGTTTCAAAAAACGATTAGATAAGCACCTGAATGACCACAACATACAGGGATTTACAATGTAATACTGACATATAATCACACACATAGGTTGGACTTGTGTCTTTTTTCAACCTCACCTATGTAACTATTTATGTCCTCTCTCTACACTATAATCAAACTACACTTCCCATCAGGCTTTGTGAATTGCAGTGAATGTGGGAGGGTACACTAGGCCTGTACATATTAAATGTGAACAAGCCCACTTCAACATAAATCACTCCCCTCATTCTGCGGCCACACTACTCAGTAACACACAGCAGGATAGGTAGGTCACAGCCTTATAAATGCAAAGCATGCATTTTCACAATATTTCATTCATTCTATCCTCTATTCTCTCTCCCTCCTCTAGGTTTTCTGTTACGGTTTGTGCTGTTACCTTCATATGTGATCTCTCCCCCTCCAGCCACAGCAGATAAACATATTGCCCTGACTTGCTTTATGCAATCATTACTGAACTGTAGACACATCCCATATTGATATATTATACACACTGTACTCTGCTGTAATTCAGTATTAGAAATATTCCCCCTCCTGCTGTAGCTTTGAGAACTTTCTAACAGCAATCAGTGCTTGTGTAGTGATGCGATAATTTTTTTGCCCATTTACCAAGTGTATACTCTTGTTATGCAGTGTTTGTTTGCCCTTTTCCAATATGGTTGCTATGCGCTCTCTCTCACCAAGGATGAGGTCATCAATAAGAGCAGAGGAAGGCAAGGGGTTTTGTGGGTAAGTGGGTGGAGAGAGGGACATGTGGCAGAAAGAGAACAGTGAATTCCTGCTAAGAGAGAACAGACTGTAAAAGGGTATAACAGTGGGCACTATGTACGGGAGAGGAGTGTGGAGGGTATGATGGGGCAGAATGTACAGGAGAGGAGTGTAGAAGGTATTATGAGGGTGGTATGTACAGGAGAGGAGTGTGGAGAGAAAGATAGTTGGCAGTATATAAAGGAGAGGAGTGTGGAGGGTATGACAGTGAGCAGTATGTACGGGAGAGGAGTGTGGAGGGTATGACAGTGAGCAGTATGTACGGGAGAGGAGTGTGGAGGGTATGACAGTAAGCAGTATGTACGGGAGAGGAGTGTGGAGGGTATGACAGTAAGCAGTATGTACGGGAGAGGAGTGTGGAGGGTATGACAATAAGCAGTATGTACGGGAGAGGAGTGTGGAGGGTATGACAGTAAGCAGTATGTACGGGAGAGGAGTGTGGAGGGTATGACAGTGGGCAGTATGTACAGGAGAGGAGTGTGGAGGGTATGACAGTGGGCAGTATGTACAGGAGAGGAGTGTGGAGGGTATGACAGTGGGCACTATGTACAGGAGAGGAGTGTGGAGGGTATGACAGTGGGCACTATGTACAGGAGAGGAGTGTGGAGGGTATGACAGTGGGCACTATGTACAGGAGAGGAGTGTGGAGGGTATGACAGTGGGCACTATGTACAGGAGAGGAGTGTGGAGGGTATGACAGTGGGCACTATGTACAGGAGAGGAGTGTGGAGGGTATGACAGTGGGCACTATGTACAGGAGAGGAGTGTGGAGGGTATGACAGTGGGCACTATGTACAGGAGAGGAGTGTGGAGGGTATGACAGTGGGCACTATGTACAGGAGAGGAGTGTGGAGGGTATGACAGTGGGCACTATGTACAGGAGAGGAGTGTGGAGGGTATGACAGTGGGCACTATGTACAAGAGAGGAGTGTGGAGGGTATGACAGTAAGCACAGGAGAGGAGTGTGGAGGGTATGACAGTAAGCACAGGAGAGGAGTGTGGAGGGTATGACAGTAAGCAGTATGTACAGGAGAGGAGTGTGGAGGGTATGACAGTAAGCAGTATGTACAGGAGAGGAGTGTGGATGGTATGACAGTGGGCACTATCTACAGGAGAGGAGTGTGGAGGGTATGACAGTGGGCACTATGTATAGGAGAGAAATGTGGAGGGTATGACAGTGCGCACTATGTACAGATGAGGAGAATGAAGGAATCTGGAAAGGAAAAATGTGAAGGTTTGTGGAAGGATGTTTAGGGACTGTGTAGTGGTTAAGCGGGCCATACATGAATTGAAATTAAGCCAATTAAGCAGAGACCAGCAATAGTCGATCTATGTATGGGCTAGCTGGTTGTACACAAGTCAATCTATTAATTCAACTTGAGTACAACCAGCCTGTCAGGTTTCTCCCAAAACAGTCAGTGCTGCCAGCTATAGTTAGTAACACTGATAATTGTATTGTGTGGGTAGGGAAGGCTCCCCACTGGCAGAACACAATAACACTGCGGTAATGATTCCCCCATCCACAGGTCAGTAGATGAGAGGGTGTGTGGGGACAGGCTGGGGAGGGAGGTCTGTCAGCAGGGGGTGCGAGGTGGTCATGGAGGGATATCAGTCAGCAGGTGGGGGGAGTAACTGGGAGTGATATCTTTTGGAGTAGGGTCTGTCATCTGCAGGTTGGGAAATGGTCACCTGTGATATAAGTTGAAGGAAGGTGACTAACATGGGAAGTGGCTGGGGAGTGACCTGGTTGGTGGGGAGTGTGAAATGGATGATGTGTTTCAAGTTTCTTTCACATTTGCAGTAATGCTTACTGCTCTCTGAAAAGTGACCTGATGTGTATTGCTTTTCAACAAGTGGTATAGCAGCAGCTGACAGGCGTTCATGAGCTACTGGCGGCTCCTTTTTCATTTTTTACATTGCTGAATGGCAGTTTTACATTATTGGACTATGCTGCTACTATGAGCGAGTTTGACAGCCGGTGCTGCCTGTCAAACTCTGCAGGCTCCAAGCTGTCCATTGAGCTCAGTGCCTCTGATAAGAAGTGAGGAGAGGCACTGTAAGCTTATACTCTCAGTCTGCTGCAAACAGAGCGTGCCAGCTTGTATCTAACCCCTTGCTGACCGGCTCACGCCGATATACGTCAGCAGAAGGGCACTTATAGGCATATTAACATACCTGTATGTTGCTCTTTAAGACACGGCATTATGGGCACGCGCGCGCCCGCTGCGAGCTCCGTGAGTGTGATCGTCTCACGGAGAGGAAGAACGGGGAGATGCTGATGAAAACAATTTCCCCATTCTTCCTAGCGACACTGATCACTGTGATCGGTAGCGGTGATCAGTGTCGTGACACACATAGCCTACCCCCCCCCCCCCCCCACAGTTAGAACACATCCCTAGGACACACTTAACCCCTGCAGCGCCCCCTACTGGTCAACCCCTTCACTGCCAGTCACATTTGCACAGTAATCAGTGCATTTTTAATCGCATGATCGCTGTATAAATGTGAATGGTGTCAAAATAGAGCCAAAAGTGTCCGATCTGTCCGCCATAGTGTCGCAGTCACGATAAAAAAAATTATTAATAAAAATGCCATAAAACTATCCCCTATTTTGTAGACGCTATAACTTTTGCGCAAACCAATCAATATACGCTTTTTGCAATTTTTTTTTTACCAAAAATATGTAGAAGAATACGTATCGGCCTAAACTGAGGAAAAAAAATGTTTTTTTTTATATATTTTTTGGGGATATTTATTGTAGCAAAAAGTAAAAAATATTGCGTTTTTTTCAAAATTGTCGCTTTTTTTGTTTATAGTGCAAAAAATAAAAACCGCAGATGTGATCAAATACCACCAAAAGAAAGCTCTATTTGTGGGGGGAAAAAAGGATGTCAATTTTGTATGGGAGCCACGTCGCACGACCGCGCAATTGTCAGTTAAAGCGATGCAGTGCCGAATCGCAAAAAACTCTCTGGTCTTTGGCCAGCCAAATGGTCCGGGGCTGAAGTGGTTTAACTGGCCGCTCTGTATGTAGCTTCTGACAGGCTGCGCAAGGAGGCCCGTATCTCCAGGACCATAGGCGATAGGAGCCCCAAATTTTGACCAGTAGTGGGGTAAACCTTCAACTACCTATCCCCTAAATGTGGACTCTATGTGACCCCTGGTCGCTGAGCCACAACCCTTGAAGTCAATAGTTTTGTTTTTTTAAATGGGCCTGTCTTAAGGTAAGGGGCCTGAAGCTGCAGCTCCAATAGCCCCTATGCTAATCCGGCCCTGTACATAGAGACTGTTAATGATTTCATGTTCTTGTTTGGAAAATACTAGGGGTGCAACGGATTGTCACCGATCCGTGATCCGAACGGTTCACCCTGTTCAAGTCGGCACACATGCGCTCTGCAGAGCGGGCCGCTGCCTCAGCCTCAGCCTTAGGAAAGGCCGCGGCTTCGGCCTAGCTCCGGCCATCTTGTTACACCCGGCGGCCGTTTACCACGTGATCGCTCCGTTCACTTGTAAACAAATCATGACATGACGCCGGTTCCTCTCTCCCCTCTGTGTACTGATCTGTACAGTGGAGGGGAGAGATCGGATGGCAGCAGTGCCAATACTTTGCCATACCCTGCCAATATATTATTACAGTGGGGGAGATGACGTGGATATTACAGTGGGGGAGATTTTTTTTTGTTGATCCGAAAATGATCCGAACCGTGACTCCTGATCCGAGGAACGATCCGAACCGTGAGTTTTTTGATCCGTTGCACCCCTAGAAAATACCTTATGTTAGATGGTTCACTGAATGTTATTTCTTCAATACATGGACTTTCAAATACAATGCGGTGTGGATTACCGTCTATGTGGAGATATATTTCACAGTTGGGATTTCACTTGCTATTCACAAGCCCCAATTGAGTGGAGGCACTGCGCTTCTTAGGGCTCTTTCACACGGACGATCCGTATGTCCGTTTTTCATCCTTCCGTTTTCGGATGAAAAACGGACATACATGTAACCCTATGGAGCGCCGGATGTCCGCTGACATCCGACCCGCTCCGATCCGAAAAAGTGTAATGGAGGAAAACCCTACTTTTCCATCCGTTTTCGGATCGGATAGGGTGACGACAGACTCTACGGTCCGTCATCATCCGATCCCCCATAGGGGAGAGCGGCGCTCTGACAGGTCCGTCGCTGCACAGTGTGCAGCGACGGACCTGTCATCTTCCTGCTCAGCGATCCCCGCTGAGCAAGCGGGTGTTCACGGGGCGGATCATCACTGATCCGCCCCATGTGAAAGAGCCCTTAGAGATTCTGTCCTGATCACACAGATTATAAAAGGCACTGCTCCTAAATACTACACAGGTGACGCCATCATACCCCAGTAGCCACAGAGAGAGAAAAGAATAGAGCTTCACTGGTATATATGAGCACACCCCTAGCCGCACTGCAGAAAGAAAGAGCCGGGACATGCTGCTTTACATCGGAATGTGGCACAAGTAAATGTCAGCATGAGATCAAAACAGTACAGTGCTAACTTACTAATCAATAACACAATATGTTGGAACCTTCTAATGTATGCTAATCTTAACGAACTTCAATATTATCTGTGATATGTAATGTCGCATATAATACACATCACGCTGAAAATAAGACAAAAAACAAAACACAAAACTTTGCAGAGATGGTGGAAACCCCTCCTACAGATATTTGGCAGAGGACAGTGTCAGTAGGGCAGGGGACTGTGTCAGTAGGGCAGGGGACTGTGTCAGTAGGGCAGGGGACTGTGTCAGTAGGGCAGGGGACTGTGTCAGTAGGGCAGGGGACTGTGTCAGTAGGGCAGCTTCATAAGCGCATATCAGTGCCCGCCAGTGCAGCCTCACCAGTGCAGCATATTAATGCCCACAAGTGCAGCATATTAATGCCCACAAGTGCAGCCTCATCAGTGCCCACCAGAGGCAGCTCTCCATCCCGCTTGCTCTCCCCGCCAGCCGCTGGAAAATGACAGGTGCGGTCCGAGAAGGAGACCTCCTTCACCCCCCCTGCTCGAGCCGCCGCTGAAAGACTGGAGGTCTCTCTGTGCTTTCTGGCCATTCCCCCTCCTTTCTCCTGTCAGAGGAGGAGTGCAGAGCAGCAGAAGATCAGAGCGGCGGTGTCTGTGTGGAGAGAGCGCAGCATCTGCAAGCTCTCCCCCCCTCCTCTCACCACTGTACTTGGGAGCTGCGCTGGCTATGTTTCTTCCCCCTCCTTATTGGGTAGGGAAAAAAAAAAAAAAACACTGAAATGAAGCAGAGAGAGGAGGATTGTGGGAAATGTAGTCCTGAGGGCTGGACATTGCAAACCTTAGAGAAGAAACTGCAGCCCCCAGCTGAAGAGGAGGGAGAGAGATCCAGGAGCTCGGGAGAGATTTTGGGGACGTGCACCCAGGACTCCAGAGAGAGAAAATCCCACTGCACCACCAGAGGGAAAGCCACACAGCCTAGCACCATCCCTTGTGAAGACAGACGCAAAGTTATTTCCAGAATACAGATCTGGGTGCTACCCAGCGGAGTCACCACAGGCAACCCAGAATGAGCCAACTCCCGATCAGAGGAACCATTGCTGCTGTATCCCCGTGTCTGGTAAGAGGGCCGGTCGACCATCATCTACTGCCATCTATAGGAACTGCCCACCCACCCTGTTATTCTTTGGCCCTAAGGGTACTTTCACACTGGGACATCAGCGGTAAAGCGATGCTATTTTGAGCACTTTTAACCCCCACTAGCGGCTGAAAAAGGGTTAAAACCACCCGCAAAGTGCCACTACAGTGATGTTTTGCCGGCAGTTTGGCAGCGCTGCCCATTCATTTCAATAGGCAAGAGCGGTGGAGGAGTGGTGTATACAACACTCCCGCACCGCCCCAAAGATGCTGCTTGCAGGAGTTTTTTTTAACGTCCTACCAGCACATTGCCTCAGTGTGAAAGCACTCTGGCTTTCACACTGAGACTGCAGGGGAGCCATTTTTCAGGTGCTTTACAGGCGCTATTTATAGCCCAAAAGCTCCTGAAAAACACCTCAGTATGAAAAGGGGTCTTATACTGCCTACAGGCCCTATTCACAGCTGCAACGTGCACCAATGATTAGAGATGAAGATTTAGGACTTCGTGCTAGTTCACACTGCAATGATGTCCGACATCGAATGTGATTTGTACCACATTGCAGTGCAAATCACATGCGATCTCTGTGCGATGCGATGCAATTTCAGCCATACAGATAGTGTGGCTGAATGCGCATTGCATTCGGACCAAACTCGCACAGGACCCCTTTTCTGATCTGCAGCAGAATCGGAACGCATGGGTGTTCACACCCATGCAATCCGATTCCTGTCCGAATTTGCAGTTTGCACTGCGATATGTGAACTGATTTGGGGGTGTCATTAACTTTTAATTGACACTCCCAGCAGTTCGCATAGGGCAGTGTGAACTGCCACCGGGAGACATGCGATGCGGGAACCCACAGTGGATTCACAGGGTTCCCACATCGCTGCAGTGTGAACCAGCGATGTGGGTTCACACTGGTGCGATACGAGAATCCTGCGAATCCGCTGTGGGTTCCTGCATCGCACCTGACTCACAGGCTGTTCACGCTGCCTTATGCGAACCGCTGGGAGTGTCAATACAAAGTTAATGACACCCCCAGATTGGTTCACATATTGCTGTGCGAACTGTCAATTCAGACATAAATCGGATTGCATAGGTGTGAACACCCATGCGATCCTATTCTGATGCGGACCAAATACGATGCAAATTCAGCCATACAATCTGTATGGCAGAAATCGCATAGCACAGACTTCACATGTGATTTGCACTGCAGTGTGAATCACACATGAGGTTGCACAGCACACTGGTGTGACTGCCCTATAACTGTAGCGGCCCCAGGGCTATGGCCGGCACTACCATGTGACGGCTTAAGCTGCCACCTCAGGGCGCCAGGATAGGGGGGCAGTAAAATCCTCAGGAAAAGAACATAGATTTTGTCATGGGAAAATCCTATTGTGTGTACAGGGCATATCAGTGCCCCGTCAGTGCAGCCTATCATTACCGCCTCATTAAGGCAGCTTTATCAGTGCTCATCAGTTCAGCCTCATCAGTGCAGCTCGTCAGTGCAGAATGTCATATCAGTGCAACATATCGGTGCCCACAAGTGCAGCCTCATCAGTGCCCATAGGTGCCACCCCATCAGTGCAGCTTCATAAGTGCCTCTATCAGTGCAGCCTATCAGTGTCCTGTCAGTGCCCCGTCAGTGCAGCCCCACATTTTGATTCCCATCTGGACATCTTTTTGATAAAATTGCCCCCCCACTCCGGGTTCACCATCTCATCCCCCCAAAATCCAGACTCCTATTGTGAGACTCATCATAGTGTCTCTGGAGGGGGCGCTGATCATTCCAGTGTAAAATCTTACAGAAATCTTCCCTAAACCCAACCTTTAATTATCATTTCATTCCCCCCACATACAATGTCTGGAACCGACATTTACTGACATCAATAACTCCCCTCGTGGTACAGACCATAAATTCCCTCATTGTAATATACGGGGTTATTCTACATTTCCACACTATATATGTGTGTATCATCATCTGCTGGAGATAAAAGACATCACAGTGACTATGGAGGAAGAGGACGGACATGACGGGGGGGGGTTACTGGGTGTAAATAGAAAATAAGATCTTATTACCTCCTCTGCTGCCTCTTCTACCAATATCTCCTCCCTACTTTGTACCACATGGGACGTCCTATTTATACCTGACATCACTTCCTGTCTTCCACTGGAGACTTCCTGTCTGGGTAGAAGCCTTGTGGATTTCAGGGGAACTGCAGCCCAATAAACATGTAGTATGAACACAGCCTTGTCATTGTTGCCAAGAGTTCCAAGATGATGCAGGACAGTCCAAGGATTTTTTTTTTTTTAACAGAAGGAATGTTTATTGAAGTTATGCAACATTATACATGAGAACAGTATATTAGCATTACAAAGGTTATCCTCTCGTCAGATCTAACATTAACATCTATATTCTCCAGAGCAATATCAGTCATTCGCCTCTTCGTGCAAGTTCTCCACAATTACCAGCCTCTCAGCCTCCTATTTCCATTCTCGGTGGAAATCACTTAAACAGTGCCTATAAAAACCATACACCCACTGACATGTTTATGTGCCTAGGAGAAGAGAAGGAGGGGAAGAGAGGAGGGAGGGAAGTCAGGAGGGCGAAGGACAGGGGGAGAATAGGAGGAGGAAGGGGAGAAGGAAGAAAAGATTAAAGAAGGGGGGGGGGAGAGAAAAGGTGGGGTCCCAACCGGGGATCTCCCGTCCTGCACTCAGCCAAACAAAAGTATGCCTTATTCAGACGTTGTCTATGTCATGCTATGTCTGCTGTCACCCACGTTTTGACACTCCTCAGTTTGTTCAGATCCATCTAAACCGTAATGTGCCTCGCCTGGACCCAGGGCGCCCTAATTTTTTCAAATTTTTGGGAGCAGTTGCGTCCCATATACATGAGTTTGTATAAGGGCAACACCAAGTTTAAAAGTGCCTTCCTTGCCAGAAGTTGAGGGGGTTCTGGAAGCTTCCATTTGGACAGAATCATTTTCCTAGCGTAATAGGCCACATAAAAAACAAATAGCCCAGTATACTTGGTAGTGTTCAAATTGTCGGTAATGCCCAATAGAAATATCATGAGGTCACTGTCCAGAGATAGACCTGCAATGCTGTTCACATCTGCAATCACTGCCCGCCAGAACGTCTGAATGACAGGGCATTCCCACACCATGTGGATAAAGGTACCCACTGACTGTCTGCATTTGGGGCAAGTATTCACCACCTCTGGGTAGATTCTGGATAGCTTGGAGGGAGTGTAGTACACTCTGTGTAAAAATGTAATCTGATTAAAGCGGTCTCTAGCTGATATCATGAGTGGAATGCATTGCTGCAGGCCCTTGGTCCAATCCTCCTCCGGCAGAGCAGGGATATCTTTTTGCCATACCTCAAACAGCTTAGCTGTGCTTGAGACGGATCTACAAGTAATGCAGCGTACACAAGACCGGACTTTCTGGGAAACTATATCCGACGGCGTTCCCGACGGACTTCCGATGGACTTTCTGAACGGACGGACTTGCCTACACACCACCGGACTTTCCGGCAGACTAGGTCCGCCGGTTTTCCCGACGGACTTCCGACGGAGTTACGGCGGACTTTCCGGATGAACGGACTTGCCCACACACGGGCAAGTCCGTTCATTTTGAACGTGACTCGGGTACGATGGAACTAGAAAAGGTAGTCAATCTCGCCACTTTTATTGGCGAGATTGACACCTTGCGAGCCTCATCGCGGGGCACACCAGGCCCTTAGGTCTGGTATGGATTTTAAGGGGAACCCCCTATGCCGAAAAAACGGCGTGGGGCCCCCCAAAATCCATACCAGACCCCGGATCCGAGCACGCAGCCCAGCCGGTCAGGAAAGGGGGTGGGGATGAGCAAGCAGCCCCCCCTCCTGAACCTTACCAGGCCGCATGCCCTCAACATGGGGGGTTGCTTTGGGGGAGGGGGGCACCCTGCGGCCCCCGCCACCCCAAAGCACCTTGTCCCCATGTTGATGAGGACAAGGGCCGTTGGTTGTCGGGGTCTGCGGGCGGGGGGCTTATCGGAATCCGGGAGCCCTGTTTAATAAGGGGGCCCCCAGATCCCGGCCCCCCACCCTACGTGAATGAGTATGGGGTACATCGTACCCCTACCTAACCACCTAGGGAAAAAGTGTCAATAAAAAAACACACTACACAGGTTTTTAAAGTAATTTATTAGACAGCTCCGGGGGTCTTCTTCCGACTCCGGGGGTCTTCTTCCGACTTCGGGGGTCTTCTTCTGACTCCAGGGGTCTTCTTCTGACTTCGGGGGTCCCTCGCGTCCGGTTGGTTCTTCTCCGCTCTCTCCGGCCTCTTCTCCCGGTGTTCGACCTCTTCTCCCAGTATCAGGTTCTTCTGCCGGCTCCTCCACTATCTTCTGCCACCCTTTTGCTAGCGGTGTTCCAGACTTCTGCGTCGCCTTCTTCCCTCTTCTCTTCTTCCAATGTTGACACAATGCTCTCTCTGGCTGTAATGCTGTCTGGACGCTCCGCTATGACTTATATAGGCGGTGACCCCGCTCCTTTATGCCGTCACAGTCCCTGGGCATGCTGGGACTGTGACGGCATAAGGGGGCGGGGTCACCGGGTGATGTTGACACCAACAATGGGTCTTATTTTATCTCACTGACACCAACAATGAGGCTTATTTAACCACTTGCCTAGCAGGCACTTACACCCCCTTCCTGCCCAGGCCATTTTTTCTTTCAGCGCTGTCACACTTTGAATGACAATTGCGCGTTTGTGCTACACTGTACCCAAACAAATTTTTTTATCATTTTCTTCACACAAATAGAGCTTTCTTTTGGTGGTATTTAATCACTGCTGGGTTTTTTGTTTTTTTACAAAAAAAATAAATTTTTTTTTTTTTTTTTTTTTTTCTGTCAGCAAATTTTGTAACTAAGTAATTTTTCGCCTTCACTGATGTGTGCTGATGGCTGAACTGGTGGGCATTAATGAGGTGGCACTTATGGGCACTGATGAGGCGGCACTTTTGGGCACTGATTAGGTGGCACTGATGAGGAGGCACTAATATGCCGCACTTATGGGCACTGATATGTGGCACTGATGAGCACTGTTAGGCAGCACTGATGGGCACTGCTGGGCACTGATAGGCGGCACTGGTGGGCACTAATAGGCGGCACTAGTGGGCACTGATAGGTGGCACTGGTGGGCACTGATAGGCAGCACGGATAGGCGGTACTGATGGGTGGCACTGATGGGTGACACTGATGGGCACTGGTTGACAGCAGTGATAGGCATTGATGGGCAGCACTGATAGGCGGCACTGATTGCAAGCACTGACTGGCATCGCTAATGGGCACTGATTGGTGGCACTCGTGGGCAGTGTTGGGTACTGAGTGCTGCCACTGGTGGACACTGATTGCTGGCATTGGTGGGCACTGATTTATGACACTGTTTTTCACTATTGATGATCAGTGCCCTGATTACATTCCTAAATGTCCCCCTGCGTGGAGATGCTGCTGATTGGCTCTCCTCGCCACACACTCTGTCTTGGACACACTCTGATTGGACACAGCCGATCACATGTTTAAAGAGCCACGGATGCGGCTCTTTCCACAGATCGGGGTCACGCCATGTCCTAGCAACAAGGCGTGGCCGCGATCGCCACGTCCCCCGCGCGCGCACGAGAGAGGCCATTCTGGGACACCGTCATATGACGTCGTCCCAGAACAAGAGCCGCGCCGCCCCGCCGTCATTTGACGGTGGGCGGGCGGCAACCAGTTAATCTCAGTGACATCAAAGGTGGCGCTTATTTTATTCCACTGACACCAACAATGGGCTTTAATTTATCTCACTGACACCAACAATGGATATCAAGGAAATAATGCCTATGGTGATTTGCTAACTGGAGTGAGATTCTTGATTGGTGGAGGAGGAATGAGGGGAGAGCTTTCTCTGGCAAAATAAAACCAGCTATGATACAGTTCTCACAGCCTGCAATACTGCTGACCACCACTGGAGAGAGACTCTCCCACATTTAGCTGGCTGGACTCACACAGGCAGATACAAATCTTTCATACAATCTGATAAAATCTAAGGAGTGTGGAGCAGACAAGTGATCCCCACACACTTCAGAGGATCCCCCAAGTGATCCTTCAATCTAGAATCCTGATGTGATGACGCCCCTTCCCCCCGCACACATGATTTAGGGCAGATTGGCTGAAGTGTGTGACATGGGTGGTGTGCGGGACAATGATACACACACACATACAGATCCCTGTCTGCCAGATACAATCACTTCCACACAGTGACAATAATCTGCATTAGGGAGGAGCTCCGTGTCTGAACAGAAGATTGGATGAACACTGGCTCCTCCCACATTCTTCTGAACATCCAACGTTTACGGCATTTGCTGCAGACGAATGTGACGGCTTCTGGCTGTCACTGGTTTCTAGGGAAGCAATGGCTGCCTGCAACAGCTGCATCCTTAGCAAACGCCGACTTCACTCCACCCATTCCCTTACATGGCCATGTAGGCAAATGGGTGGGGCATAGCTCATGACATCATTGTCTGAATATGACTATATCTGGGCAATTATGTCACCACTATCCCCGCCCCTTCCTTTATATAGCTGATGACATCTCAGGATGCTATCAGTCAGCGCGTGTTACCATCAGAGGTTGCTCCTATGTGGCGGATCATTGGGGGTTATTGGTGAGTCAGTGGGTGGTTGGCATCGGGATTGATGATGGATTTACAGAGAGCCTTTTTTGGGGGATTTTTTTTAAAATAAAGAACATTGAGTGTCTTTGTTATTTTAATTCTTTTTTTTTTAATGAGTAGAGGTTCTATTTACTATGTACCCCAAACTCAATCATGTAGGGATATCTGGCCACTTCCAGATTCTGATAAGTCCTTCAGACCCCCACAACTACCAGGCCAGGGTTGTGGGGATGAGGACCTTTTGCTTATCAAGATGGGGACAAGGGGATTTGCCATGGGGGGTTCCACCTGGCAAGGCACACCATGTTGAGGGCACATGGCCTGGTATTGTTCAGGAGGAGGGGGAGCTGCATGCTCATCCCTTCCCTTTTCCTGGTCAGGCTGCATGCTTAGATTAAGGGTCTGCTATGGATTTTCTGGGGGGCACACACTTTGTTTTGTGTGAGGTACCCCATTAATATCCATCTTAGACTCAGAGGGTCTGGTATGTATTTGGGGGGGTCTCTATACATTTTCTCATTCTTGCTTTGGACGGGCTACAGAAAAAGTGACATTTACAAAGAAAAAGTTACTCAGTTTAAATTGCCAGAAAATTACATTTCATTGCCGTTTTTTTTTTTAAATAGCACACAGACCCTCCAAAGTTCCCCCCAAATACATAGAAGAGGGGTCCTCAAACTACGGCCCTCCAGTTGTTCAGGAACTACAATTCCCATCATGCCTAGTCATGTCTGTGAATGTTTTACAATGCCTCATGGGACGTGTAGTTCTGCAACAGCTGGAGGGCCATAGTTTGAAGATTCCTGACATAGAAGAACCTCTGGGGTTCTGTGTGCTGTTTTGGTAATTTTAAATGTATGAGTATGATCTCCGTTATCTGTATGAAGACATGTCTGATGAAGGAAACTAATGGGTCTACTTATAGAAAATTCATGGGATTAATGTGACAATCACTCATCCAGTCATTACATATTCTGGCCATAATGTAGCAAAGTGATTTCCTATGATCACCAGCTCCATCTAGTGACCATAATGGGGTATTTTTCCTAAGATAACGCCATTAGTAAAAATAGCACAATACCACATTATGACCACTAGATGGAGCCAAGGAAATCAGTGTATGAAATAAAATACATCAAATATTCATCACAGCTGGGGGAATCCTGGTCACATTCATTCAACTATTTTTTTTTTAGACCTCTAAGTGTTTGTGAATGATTACAATACAAAATGTACTCAGCCAATGAAAGGTAATGACTCCATTTTTATTTTTCTACTGCTATCAATGGCCAACACAGTACAACACTTCAACCATGTCTTTGGTGATCTCTGATCTCCTTATGAACTCAGGGATGTACAATTCCTATCGCCTGACACCCGGGACATGCAGTTCTGAGGGCTGGATGGGTATTTTTTTTTTAACATTTATCCCTGCTGTGGGCGAGGAAGGAGCAGGTTTACTTGTCGGATGGAAACATTCGGGTGGCTGAGCGAATGTTTCCACACCTCCCCCCGGTAAAGTGCTCCCACCCCGACACACCCGCTATGTATCCCGGGCTCCTCTTACCCATCTGAGACCCGGGACCAGCATAGCGGGTGATGATGGGTAGAGGGGAGGGAGGAGAGAGGACACACATCTGATCTCCTCCCCTTCTTCTTCCTGACCCGGAAGTGACATGTATGACCTAATTTCCAGCTATCAAGGCTGGGAAAGAATATATTCTGTGCGATCTGTTCTGCATTACCTTCAGGGGAGACATTGGGGGGTCTTTTAGACCCTGGATGTCTCATTAAAGAGAACCTGTCACCAAAAGATAATCACAGAGGGGAATTTTGGTCCACTATGTCAGTGTCTCTCAACCTTTTTTCAGTCAAAGCACCCTCCAAAATTGTGGACAGTCTTGAGGCGCCCCGAACTAAAATGTAAAAGCTATTCTAATAGTTCTACATTATGCAACAACATTAATATAGGAGGACACCCAACGTTATAAGTGATTTATTCTTCCAAAGCAAATATACTTTCCCACTGGCACTGACTAGTATTCCAATGTTTCTCTTCTCCTTCAGTTTTTCTCCATCACTCAGCTAATGAGACCCCAAAGCTGATGGAGAGAGGCGGGGGAGGGTCAAACTAGGGTTATATTCAGGCAACTGACAACCTCCTTATCAACTCGTCATTGGTCGTTAGGAGGTTGGCAGCTAGAAGGTTGTAATGGTGTACAATGAAAACCTGAGGCTGGTTATGAGGTATCTATTTTCTCGGTGCAACCTCAGCTTTTATATTTTACCAAAAAATTGGATAATTTTTTACTGAAATTTTGCATTTCCTAGACTTTTACGGTAATATCGTGTGACATAAAAAATTGGAACAATCGCTATTTTATTCTCTGGGGTGTCTGCTTTCAGAAAATATATAATGTTTTGGGAGTTTTATATAATCTTCAGGCCTAAAATGATTTTTTTAACTCCTTCCCGCCCGGCCTATAGCAGAATGATGGCCAGGTGGGGGGTTCCATTATCTTGACTGGACATCATATGATGTTCCAGAAGATAAAAGTCACTCAGTGGCACGGTGATCGGTGGTGCGTTGTGTTGCTCTGACACACCGCATCTTCAATCTCATTAAAGATCCAATGATGTAGGTTCTTTACCATGTAATCAGCTGTGTCCAATCAAAGCTAATCACATTGTAACCAGGAAGTGCCGGTTATCAGCTTTCCTTTATTCATGCTGACAAGGTGCGAGTAAAGGAGAGTCAATCAGTGGCTCTCCTGATAGGGGGGATCGGCACTGATATTCAGCATTGATTATCAGTACAGGCCCATCAACAATGATCACCAGTGATGCCCACGAGTGCCCCACCAGGGATGCCAATCAGTGCCCACCAGGGATGCCAATCAGTGCCCATCAGGGATGCCAATCTGTACCTCATCAGTGCCATCTACCAGTGCCCATCAGTGCTGCATATTTGTGCCACCTCATCAGTGCCCATCAGTGAAGGAGAAAACTTACTTTCCAAAATTTTATAACAAAAACAAAGAAAAACTTTTCTTTTTTTTCTTTTTTATTTGTAGCACAAAAACTAAAAAACGCCAGTGGTGATCCAATTCTACCAAAAGAGAGCTCTATTTATGAAAAAATATATAAAAATGTCATATGGGTACAGTGTTACATGACATGTGTAATTGTCATTCAAAGTGTGAGAGCCGAAAATTGGCCTGGGCAGGAAGGGGGTGAAAGTGTCCAGTATTGAAGTGGTTAAACATGGGGGCATGGCCAGATTGCGATGTGAGCAGATATGCTTTGCTAGAGCTCCTGAGAAACCTCCACTATCCTGCCTGATCCTGACCGATTCTAAGGATTCTAACTGCCTACAGTTACCCTGCCGCCGCCCGGGAGTGCCTGGCACCAGATTCTTCTATCTGGGGGCGCACTAAAAATTTAGCAAATTAGTAATTTTTCTTCATAAATGTTGGCCAAAATGTATACTGCTACATATCTTTGGTAACAATAAGTACAACTTGCTGTATATTATTTGGTCTTTGTGAAAGTTATAGAGTCCAAAAGCTATGGTGCCAATATCTGAAAATTGATCACACCTGAAGTACTGATGGCTAATGGCTATCTAATTTCTTGAGACCCTAACATGCCAGAAAAGTACAAATACCACCCAAATGACCCCTTTTTGGAAAGAAGACATTCCAAGGTATTTACAAAGATGCATGGTGAGTTTTTTTGAAGTCGTCATTTTTTCCCACAATTCTTTGAAAAATCAAGAATTTTTTTTCTTTTTTTTTTTTTTACAAAATTGTCATATTAGCAGGTTATTTCTCACACACAGCAAATGCATACCACACATTACACCCCAAAACATACTCTGCTATTACTCCCGAGTATGGTGATACCACATGTGTGAGACTTTTACACAGCGTGACCACATACAGAGGCCCAACATGCAGGGATCACCTTCAGGCGTTCTGGAGCACCCAGGCCAATTCTGACATTTCTCTCCTACATCTAAAAATCATCATTTATTTGCTGGAAAATGACATAGAACCCCAAAACATTATATATTTTTTTTTAGCAAAGACCCTAGAGAATACGATGGCGGTCGTTGCAACTTTTTATCTGGCACGGTATTTGCGAAGCAATTTTTTCGAACGCCTTTAAAAAAAAAAAAAAAGTTAGCCCAATGTTTATGCATAATGTGAAAGATGAAGTTACGCCAAGTAAATAGATACCTAACATGTCACCCTTCAAAATTGCACACGCTCGTGGAATGGCGCCAAACTTCGCTACTTAAAAATCCTCATAGGCGAAACTTTAAACATTTTTACTGGTTACAAGTTTTGAGTTACAGAGGAGGTCTAGGGCCAAAATGATTGCTCTCGCTCTAACATTCGCAGCGATATCTCACATGTGTGGTTTGAACACCGTTTTCATATGTGGGCGAGACTTACATATGCATTCGCTTCTACATACGAGCACACGGGGACAGGAGCGCTTTAAAAACATTTTTTTTTTTGTTCATTTTACTTTATTTTAGTTAGACACTTTTTTCCAAAAATTAAATTTTTTCATCACTTTTATTCCTATTACAAGGAATGTAAACATCCCTTGTAATAGGAATATGGCATGACAGGTCCTCTTTACAGTGAGATATGGGGTCAATAAGACCCCACATCTCACCTCTAGGCTGGGAAGCCTGAAATAAAAAAAACGATCCTGGCTTCGATCGTAGCGGTGAGTCAGTAGAAGCACCAGAGGGCGGCGGGAGGGGGGGGGACGTCCTCTCTCGCCTCCCATAAGAACGATCAAGCAGTGGAACAGCCGCTATGATCATTCTTATGGTGTAGGGAATTGCCGGCTGAAACAGCTGATATCTGAATGATGCCTGTAGCTGCACCCATCATTCAGATATCCCCGCACAAAGTCAAGGACGTCATATGACGGCCGGCGGGCGGGAAGTGGTTAAAACGCATTTTTTTTAACACAAAGTTGTCCATTTATACAATATTTCTAACACATAACATGTACATACCAAAAATGACACCCCAAAATAGATTCTCCTACTCCTCCTGAGTACGGCAATACCACATGTGTGAGACTTCCACAGCCTGGCCCCATACAGAGGTCAAGTACAGCCGAGTATGGCTGAGCATGGCCGAGCATGGCCGAGCATGGCAGAGCATGGCAGAGTATGGCTGAGCATGGCCGAGTATGGCTGAGTATGGCAGGGTATTGCAGGGTATCGCCGAGTATGACTGGGTATGGCTGGGTATCACCGAGTATTGCAGAGTATGGCTGGGTATGGCAGAGTATGGCTGGGTATTGCAGAGTATGGCTGGGTATTGCAGGGTATGGCAGGGTATGGCAGGGTATGGCAGAGTATGGCAGGGTATTGCAGAGTATGGCAGGGTATAGCAGGGTATTGCAGAGTATTGCAGGGTATTGCAGAGTATGGCAGGGTATTGCAGAGTATTGCGGGGTATTGCAGGGTATTGCAGAGTATTGCAGGGTATTGTAGAGTATTGTAGAGTATTGCGGGGTATTGCGGGGTATTGCGGAGTATTGCAGAGTATTGCAGGGTATTCCAGGGTATTGCATTGTATTCCGGGGTATTGCAGAGTATGGCAGGGTATTGCAGAGTATGGCAGGGTATTGCAGAGTATTGCAGAGTATTGCAGGGTATTGCAGAGTATTGCGGGGTATTGCAGAGTATTGCGCGGTATTGCAGGGTATTGCAGAGTATTGCAGGGTATTGCAGAGTATGGCTGGGTATTGCAGAGTATGGCAGGCTATTGCAGAGTATTGCGGGGTATTGCAGGGTATTGCAGAGTATGGCTAGGTTTTGCAGAGTATGGCTGGGTATTGCAGAGTATTGCGGGGTATTGCAGAGTATTGCGGGGTATTGCAGAGTATTACAGGGTATTGCGGGGTATTGCAGAGTATTGAAGGGTATTGCAGAGTATGGCTGGGTATTGCAGAGTATTGTGGGGTATTGCAGGGTATGGCAGAGTATGGCTGGGTATTGCAGGGTATGGCAGGGTATTGCAGAGTATGGCTGGGTATTGCAGGGTATTGCAGGGTATTGCAGGGTATGGCAGAGTATGGCTGGGTATTGCAGGGTATGGCAGGGTATTGCAGAGTATGGCAGGGTATAGCAGGGTATTGCAGGGTATTGCAGAGTATTGCAGGGTATTGCAGGGTATTGCAGAGTATTGCAGGGTATTGTAGAGTATTGCAGGGTATTGTAGAGTATTGCGGGGTATTGCGGAGTATTGCAGGGTATTGCATTGTATTCTGGGGTATTGCAGAGTATGGCAGGGTATTGCAGAGTATGGCAGGGTATAGCAGGGTATTGCAGAGTATTGCAGGGTATTGCAGAGTATGGCAGGGTATTGCAGAGTATTGCAGAGTATTGCAGGGTATTGCAGAGTATTGCGGGGTATTGCAGAGTATTGCGGAGTATTGCGGGGTATTGCGGGGTATTACAGGGTATTGCAGAGTATTGCGGAGTATTGCGGGGTATTACAGGGTATTGCAGAGTATTGCGGGGTATTGCAGAGTATTGCGGAGTATTGCGGGGTATTACAGGGTATTGCAGAGTATTGCAGGGTATTGCAGAGTATTACAGGGTATTGCAGAGTATTGCGGGGTATTGCAGGGTATTGAAGGGTATTGCAGAGTATGGCTGGGTATTGCAGAGTATTGTGGGGTATTGCAGGGTATTGCAGAGTATTGCAGGGTATTGCAGAGTATGGCTGGGTATTGCAGAGTATGGCTGGGTATTGCAGGGTATTGCAGAGTACTGCAGGGTATTGCAGAGTATGGCTGGGTATTGCAGGGTATTGCAGGGTATGGCAGGGTATTGCAGGGTATGGCAGAGTATGGCTGGGTATTGCAGGGTATGGCAGGGTATAGCAGGGTATTGCAGAGTATTGCAGGGTATTGCAGAGTATGGCAGGGTATTGCAGAGTATTGCGGGGTATTGCAGGGTATTGCAGAGTATTGCAGAGTATGGCAGGGTATTGCAGAGTATTGCGGGGTATTGCAGGGTATTGCAGAGTATTGCAGGGTATTGTAGAGTATTGCGGTGTATTGCAGGGTATTGCAGAGTATTGCGGTGTATTGCAGAGTATTGCGGTGTATTGCAGAGTATTGCGGGGTATTGCAGGGTGTTGCAGAGTAGTGCAGGGTATTGCAGAGTATTGCAGGGTATTGGAGAGTAGTGCAGGGTATTGCAGAGTATTGCGGGGTATTGCAGGGTATTGAAGAGTATTGCGGTGTATTGCAGGGTGTTACAGAGTAGTGCAGGGTAGTGCAGGGTATTGCAGAGTATTGCAGGGTATTGGAGAGTAGTGCAGGGTATTGCAGAGTATGGCAGGGTATTGCAGAGTATTGCGGGGTATTGCAGGGTATTGCAGAGTATTGCAGGGTATTGTAGAGTATTGCGGTGTATTGCAGGGTATTGCAGAGTATTGCGGTGTATTGCAGAGTATTGCGGGGTATTGAAGAGTATTGCGGTGTATTGCAGAGTATTGCGGGGTATTGCAGGGTGTTGCAGAGTAGTGCAGGGTAGTGCAGGGTATTGCAGAGTATTGCAGGGTATTGGAGAGTAGTGCAGGGTATTGCAGAGTATTGCGGGGTATTGCAGGGTATTGAAGAGTATTGCGGTGTATTGCAGGGTGTTACAGAGTAGTGCAGGGTAGTGCAGGGTATTGCAGAGTATTGCAGGGTATTGGAGAGTAGGGCAGGGTATTGCAGAGTATTGCAGAGTATGGCAGGGTATTGCAGAGTATTGCGGGGTATTGCAGGGTATTGCAGAGTATTGCAGGGTATTGTAGAGTATTGCGGTGTATTGCAGGGTATTGCAGAGTATTGCGGTGTATTGCAGAGTATTGCGGGGTATTGAAGAGTATTGCGGTGTATTGCAGAGTATTGCGGGGTATTGCAGGGTGTTGCAGAGTAGTGCAGGGTAGTGCAGGGTATTGCAGAGTATTGCAGGGTATTGGAGAGTAGTGCAGGGTATTGCAGAGTATTGCGGGGTATTGCAGGGTATTGAAGAGTATTGCGGTGTATTGCAGGGTGTTACAGAGTAGTGCAGGGTAGTGCAGGGTATTGCAGAGTATTGCAGGGTATTGGAGAGTAGTGCAGGGTATTGCAGAGTATTGCAGGGTATTAGAGTATGGCTGAGCATGGAGGGATGGCTGAGCATGGATGGATGGATGGATGGATTGCTGGATGTGACTGCAATTGTCACAAAGTGGCGCTGTGGGCAATACAGATCCAGCCCACAGCGCTGCTGCCATCCGATCCCTCCCCCTCTCCACTCACGCTGTACTGATCGGTACAGAGAGGGGAGGGAGGAACCGGCGGCACCCCAGGGGACGCGCAAGAGCGGGATTCTGGGAGGACATCACTGTACGCCCTCCCAGAGTTATCCAACCGCCCTGTAGCCGTCATTCGGCTATGGGCCAGTTGGTAAGTGGTTAAACATTGAATTTAAGAAAAACTACTGTACCAGCGACTACCTGGCGCCTCTCTCTCCCTATTGTCTCCTCTGTAAGTGTTCCCCCATCCCGCTGCATCGATCACCCCCCCTTCTGTCCGGGTCCCCTGTGGGCTGGTGCCCCTACAGGAGGCTCCATGGTACCCCCTGTCGGTGGCTCTGGGGGTAGTGGGGGGGGGATTTGTGTTGGTAGGGGAAGATAATTTGTAATAGGAGGGGGTGAGGACAAGTGCTGGGATGGGGAAAAAGGGGGGGATTGTGCTAGGACTGGGGATTTTGGGGATTGTGGAGGGGTACTTCTGCTGTGGAAGGGGGAAGATTTGTTTTGGGGAGGGTTGCTCTGGGCGAGGGAGAATTGATTTTTGCTGGTGGAGGGGATGGAGGGTGAGAATAAAGATGAATGCTGGATTTTTTTTTTGCAAGGGTACTTTTTGTAATCTATGTCACTTTTTCTCAACCTTTTTTCAGTCAAGGTACCCTCCAAAATTATGGACAGTCTTGAGGCGCCCCAATCTAAAATGTAAAAACTATTCTAATAGTTCTACATAATGCAACAACATCAACACACGTAGGACACCCAACATTATAAGTGATTTATTCTTCCAAAGCAAATACACTTTTTGCAAACTGGTACTGACTAGTATTCCAATGTTTCACTTCTCCTTCAGTTTTTTTCCATCACTCAGCTAATGAGACCCCAAAGCTGATGGAGAGGGGTGGGGGAGGGTCACACAAGGATTATATTCAGGCAACTGACATCCTCCTTATCAGCTCATGATGTCATTGGTCATTAGGAGGTTGGCATCTAGAAGGTTGTAATGGTGACAATGAAAACCTGAGGCTTTGTGTAACTAAAAGGCTTCATCCACCGTCCGGCTTGTATATAATTTTGGGGCATATTTTAGGTATTTTGCCAAGGGGCCCCTGAAGAAATCTCAAGGCACCCTGGTTGTAAAAGGCTGCTCTATGTGATAAAAGATTTTTTTTTTTCTTTGAATTGAACAAAATTAAATTTAAATCCAGGCACATAACCCCCCCCCCCAAATAAAATCTGAGACCCCGCCCACACATATACGCATGAACAAACATAAACTTACACATTGGGGCGCCTACACCAGAAAACGATGATTGCGATACACATGTTACATATCGCTGCGCACACCGGAATGAGAGCAATAATTCTATCACCAGACCTCCTCAACTAAACTGATGACCTATAGGGGGCTTTTAAATTGTCACCTATAGAGAATATAGGGTACTGAAGGTTGTCACCATTTCACAGACACATACAAATTTAAGGTGTGACATGTTGGGTGCAACCTCAGCTTTTATATTTTACAAAAAAATTGGGTATTTTATTGAGCTTTTGTGCCCCCTAAAATAAACTTTAGTGTTTTTTACTGAAATTTTGTGATTCCTAGACTTTTGCGATAATATTGTGTGCCATATAAAAATTGGAACTACCGCTATTTTATTCTCTAGAGCAGTGATGGCGAACATTGGCACCCCAGATGTTTTGGAACTACATTTCCCATGATACTCAACTACACTGCAGAGTGCATGAGCATCATGGGAAATGTAGTTCTAAAACATCTGGGGTGCCAAGGTTCACCATCACTGCTCTAGGGTGTCTGCTTTCAGAAAATATATCATGTTTTGGGGGTTTTATATAATCTTCAGGCCTAAAATGATTTTTTTTTACTCCTTCACGCCCGGCCTATAGCAGAATGAAGGCCAGACGGGGGTTCCATTATCCTGACTGGCGTCATATGACATCTAGAAGAATAAGCTGCTCGGACGCGTGGCAACCGGTGGTGCGGTATGTCGCTCTGACCAGGGGCGGACTGACCCATCGTTCACTCTGGCACCGTCCGAGGGTCCGGCCCCATGAGAGGCCACTTGAAGCGGCTGTAATAATACTGATAATAATACTGCTAATGGCGCGCTGCTCCCCGGTGGCCCCTCCTTCCTGCCCGTCCACTGCAGGTGCTTGTACTGTACGTGACAACACCTGGGACAGATGAGAAGAGAGGAGGGGCCGGCGGGGAGCAGTGTGCCATTAGCAGTATTATTACAGGCATCGGGTGAGTGAAGTTACTGGAGTATAGAGACACCAGGGCCACCATCAGAGGGAGGGGCAGGACCGCAGGAAGGCCAATGATACTCTCCTGGTCCCCCCACACCCACAGTGTCCCCCTGTGTGCTCCCCCCCACAGTGTCCCCCTGTGTGCTCCCCCCCACAGTGTCCCCCTGTGTGCTCCCCCCCCAGTGTCCCCCTGTGTGCTCCCCCCAGTTTCCCCCTGTGTGCTTCCCCCACTCTCCCCCTGTGTGCCCCCCCCACAGTGTCCCACTGTGTGCCCTCCCCCCAGTGTCCCCCTGTGTGCTTCCCCCCCAGTGTCCCCATGTGTGCTCTCCCCCCCACAGTGTCCCCATGTGTGCTCTCCCCCCACAGTGTCCCCGTGTGTGCTCTCCCCCCCACAGTGCCTCCCTGTGTGCTCCCCCCACAGTGTCCCCCTGTGTGCTTCCCCCTACAGTGTCCCCCTGTGTGCTCTCCCTCCCCACAGTATCCCTCTGCGTGCTCTCCCCCCCACAGTGTCCCCCTGTGTTTCTCCTCCCCCTCACAGTGTCCCCCTGTTTGCTTCCCCCCCACAGTGTCCCCAGTGTGCTTCCCCACAGTGTCCCCTGTGTGCTTCCCCCCAGTGTCACCCTGTGTGCTTCCCTCAGTGTCACCCTGTGTGCTTCCCCTCAGTCTCCCCCTGTGTACTCTCCCCCGCACAGTGTCCCCGTGTGCTTCCCCCTAGTGTCCTTCCCCCTGTGTGTTCCCCTGTGTGCCCCCCGTGTCACCCTGTGTGTTTCCCCCCACACTGTCCCCCTGTATCCTCCCCCACAGTGTTCCCCCTGTGTGCCTCCCCCCAGTGTTCCCCTGTGTGCTTCCCCCCCACAGTGTTCCCCTGTGTGCCCCCCCAGTGTCCCCGTGTGCTTCCCCCCACAGTGTTACCCTCTGTGCTCCCCTGTGTGCTTCCCCCCAGTGTTCCCCTGTGTGCTCTCCCCCCCACAGTTTTCCCCTGTGTGCTTCCCCCCACAGTGTTCCCCTGTGTGCTTCCCCCCACAGTGTTCCCCTGTGTGCTTCCCCCCCAGTGTTCCCCTGTGTGCTCCCCACAGTCTCCCCCTGTGTGCTTCCCCCTCCCCACAGTGTCCCTGTGTGCTCTCCACCCCCCACAGTGTCTCCCTGTGTGCTCCCCCCAGTGTCCCCCTGTGTACTTCCCCCCACAATGTCCCTTTGTGTGCTCTCCCTCCCCCCAGTGTCCCCCTGTGTGTTCTCCCTCCCCCCACAGTGTCCCCCTGTGTGTTCTCCCTCCCCTCACAGTGTCCCCCTGCTTGCTCCCCCCCACAGTGTCCCCGTGTGCTCCCCCCAGTGTCCCCCTGTGTGCTCTCCCTCACCCCACAGTGTCCCCCTGTTTTCTCTCCCCCCACAGTGTCCCCCTGTGTGCTCTCCCCAGTGTCCCCCTGTGTGCTCTCCACCCTGGTGTGCTTCCCCCCACAGTATCCCCTTGTGTGCTCTCCCCCCACAGTGTCACCTTATGTGCTCCCCCCACAGTGTCCCCCTGTGTGCTCTCCTCCCCCCAGTGTCCTCCTGTGTGCTTCCCCCACAGTGTCCCTCTGTGTGCTCCCCCCACAGTGTCCCTCTGTGGGCTCTCCCTCCCCCCACAGTGTCCCCCTGTGTGCTCTCCCCTCCCAGTGTCTCCCTCTGTGCTCCCCTCCCCCAGTGTCCCCCTGTGCAGGTGTGGCTTGAGTGTGGGTGGGGACACAGGGGGCCCCATGATCTTCTATTGCACGGGGGCTCCATGAGTTGTCAGTCTGCCTCTGGCTCAGACACCACGCATCTCCAATCTAAAGAGTGGTACCAATGGTAAAGAGTCTATGATGTTGGGTCTTTACCATGTGATCAGCTGTGACCAAAGCTAATCACATCGTGAGCTGTGCTCACCAGGTATGCCAAACAGTGCCGATCAGTAATGCCTGTCAGAACCTCCTCATCAGTGCTGCCCATCAGTGCCATCTATCAGTGCTGCATATTATTGCCTCCTCATTAGTGCCCATCAGTGAAGGAAAAAACTTACTTATTTACAACATTTTACAACAGAAACAAAGAAAAACTTTATATATTTTTTTTCAGGTTTATTTTATTTGTAGCACACAAAATAAAAACCTGAGGTGATCAAATACCACTAAAACAAAGCTTTTTTTGGGGGGAAAAAATTTAATTTGGGTACAGTGACCGCACAATTGTCATTCAAAGTGTGAGAGCACTGAAAGATGAAAATTGGTCTGGGCAGGAAGGGGGTGAAAGTGTCCAGTATTGAAAGGATTAAACATTTGGGCACAATAAATGCAAAACCGTCTGTGGCAGTGACAGGGTAAAAGGATAAGTTCACCATCGGGAAGATGTTACATATTCCTGTTCCTGCAGCGGCTCAGCGATCCGAGTCCTCTGTGTGACAGCAGTGCGGGGAGAAGTTCCCTGTACCGGCTGTCACTTTATGAGAAGAGCACGGCCGTGCCATTTATTCACAGAGTTCTGTCCTTTGTCGATATCGGCTTGTAGTTTTCAATGAACTCCCACAATGCTGCTGAGCTCCCTGGTAGATGAGGAACAAGGAGATTGTCATAAGGGACAAGGAGATTGGGACCCAAATTTAGTCCCTTGGACAAGTCGTTTTTTCAAAAAATGTCCACACCCCTGGAACTGTTTTTTTTATACATGGTGAAGATCAGCCATGGAGTATATCTGAGGTGTATATCAGGGTGTGCTTCTTCCCCACATGAGAGCTGTGATGTCCAGCAACATTCATATAGAAGACATTTCCCGCACTCAAGGCACTAATACACCTCGAGGGTTGTGTGGGATCCCTGATGTACAGGAAGACAGGACTTCGGTGAGGAATGCCCTCACTCAGGACTTCTCCCCCTTGTGAGATCTCTGATGTTTGTAAAGATGGGACGTCTGTGAAAAACACTTCCCGCACTCAGGACAGGAATACGGCTTCTCCCCCGTGTGAGATCTCTGATGTCTGAAAAAACTGGACTTCTTTAAAAAACATTTCCCACACTCAGGACAGGAAAACGGCTTCTCCCCTGTGTGAGATCTCTGATGTGTGGAAAGATTGGACTTCTGTGAAAAACATTTTCCACACTCAGGACAAGAATGCAGCTTCTGCCCCCTGTGAGATCTCTGATGTCTGTAAAGGCTGGACTTGTCTGAAAAATATTTCCTGCACTCAGGACAGGAATACGGCTTCTCCCCTGTGTGAGTTCTCTGATGTATGGAAAGACTGGCCTTTTGTGAAAAACACTTCCCACACTCAGGACAGGAATACGGCTTCTCCCCTGTGTGAGATCTCTGATGTGTGCAAAGTTTGGTCTTTACTGAAAAACATTTCCCGCACTCAGGACAGCAATACGGCTTCTCCCCTGTGTGAGATCTCTGATGTATGTAAAGACTGGACTTCCGTGAAAAACATTTCCCGCACTCAGGACAGGAATACGGCTTCTCGCCTGTGTGAGATCTCTGATGTGTGTTAAGACTGGACTTCTGTGAAAAACATTTCCCACACTCAGGACAGGAATATGGCTTCTCTCCCATGTGAGATCTCTGATGTGTGTAAAGACTGGACTTGTCTGAAAAATATTTCCCACACTCAGGACAGGAATACGGCTTCTCCGTGTGAGCTCTCTGATGTTTGTAAAGACTGGACTTGTCTGATAAACATTTTCCGGACTCAGAACAGCAATACAGCTTCTCCCTCGTGTGAGATCTTTGATGTGTGCGAAGATAGGACTTCTGTGAAAAACATTTCCCGCACTCAGGACAGGAATACGGCTTCTGCCCTGTGTGAGATCTCTGATGTCTGTAAAGATGAGAATTCACTGAAAAACATTTCCCACACTCAGGACAGGAATACGGCTTCTCCCCTGTGTGAGATCTTGTATGCACATTAAGATTGTATTTAGAATGGAAACACTTCCCGCACTCAGTACAGGAAAACCTCTTATCTGTTGGAAGGACGACAAAG
Source organism: Aquarana catesbeiana (assembly GCF_042186555.1). NCBI lineage: Eukaryota > Metazoa > Chordata > Amphibia > Anura > Ranidae > Aquarana > Aquarana catesbeiana. The sequence continues at coordinate 641,678 of NW_027362660.1, read as the reverse complement.
TCCCTCACAGTCTGAGGTTCCTCAGGATAAGAGGAATACGATGGTCCATCTACACTGTGTGGTGCTGGATGGACATTTGAGGTAGCCGGGTTTTCTCCTGGACTATACTGTGTGATGTCCTCATCTTCTACTTTACAGTCTGGAGACAAAGTGAGACAATCCTCTGAGGTTTTCCTCATCTCCCGTCCATCTACTAAAATAGAGATGAAAAGATTATTACTATACATGAGCAGATTGGTTCCCCTAAACCAGGACTCCGCCCACATCAGGCAGCTTTGTCTCTGAGAAGCTTACAATTCCACCCTCAAGGTAACTAGTAAATGGGTCCTCTGTAGGGCGGCAACTAATGATTATTTTTATAATTGATTAGTTGGCCAATTATTGTTTCTTTTAATTGATTAATTGAAAGAAAACCTCAAAAAAAGGTTGGTGTATAACTTCATTAATATTCTTGAATATCTATATACAGCGGTAAATATAAATATCCAGATATATAGTTGGATATTTAATCCACTCTGAGAATAACAGAGCGATAGATGTATTATTAGAAGGTGAATCTGCTACATATCAGAATCAGAGATCAAAATGATTAAAATGTAAAAAAAGAGGTAAAAGGCTGTTTTGCAGATGATCAGACAGGAGTGTAATATAATATGATGGATGACAGACTCCCTTGTCATAGACAGGTAGGTGGGTACAAGCTCCCTGCACCTGATGTCACTTATGCTGGCCGTACATAAACTAATTTTTCTTTCAAAAAAACATTCTTCCAACTTTCTAACCATCAGTGGGGTCAAATCGGCGTTCATTTTCGACCACACTGACTGGAAAATTTGAAGGAGCAGAACAGAAAACTTTTCTCCATCGAACAAATTTTCAAATAGTGTAAATGATTTTTGCTCAGAAATTACATTCATTTTAAAATTGAATGTTATAAGAAAGTGGAAATTTCGAACTACACTTGTCCATTCATCGAATGTACAAATAATTTTCATACAAATATTTGTGTGAATATTCTTGTCCAAAAATCGATCCATGTACGGCCAGCATAGGACATTTAGTAGCAGCAGCATGATTTTTTTTTAATCATCTGTTATGATGGGGTTAAAAAATATTCCTTTATATTACAAAAACCAGCAGATAATCACTACTATAAGGAATCCATTTATACTGTAAAATAGTGAAAGTAATATGTCTTATCTCATATATATAATAATAAATATACCCAGAAGTAGGATATATGGGGATTTTACCTGGAAGTCACACATGAAGCTATATGGAGGTTAGAGGGGTGGACTTTTATATTTACATATTTTTTTAAATACTTTTTTTATGGATATAATGATTTTATATATAATGCACAATACTGGTAAACTTTTACTTTATGTAATAGTAATGCCTTCTATTACCTCCAGTCTATCAGCCTCCACCTCCTCTGGGTTCAGATGCTGATCTTCCCTGCACAGAGCCCTTAAAGTCATTGTAAATGTTGGATTTTTTTAAACAAAGATGTCATACTTACCTGCTCTGTGTAATGGTTTTGCACAGAACAGCCCGATTCTCCTCTTCTGGACCCCCCCCCCCCCCCCGGCACTTCTGGATCCCCTATAGGAAGCCACAAAGTATAGTATAGCGTACCCCTATAGGAAGGTACAAAACCTTCTGCCTTTAGAATCACTTGCGTCCTTCTCTTGCCCAGGACTACATGTCCCATGAGGCATTGCTCCTCAGGCATTCAAGTTCTCAGGCATTTACTGACATGTATGGATGGTATACTGAGCTGTTTTTTTCTGATATGTAAGGAAATAATGCATTCTGTATGCAGGCCAATTAATCGACTGACCAACTAATCGATTATGAAAATAGTTGACAACTATTTTCATAATCGATTATAACGATTAGTTGTTTCAGCCCTCTCTGAATCTCCCACCAGTTCATTTCTTTATTCATGGACCTTAGTCAGAGAGTAAGGAAACAATGAGCACTGTCTTTTATAGGAATGTCAGTGATGAGGGGATTATAGGACGAGTGTCCCCACCCCCTCTATCACTCATTGCCATCTTCCCAACACAAGAAGTCCTGCACTTCCTTATTTAGTTCATGATTTAGTCATGAATAACAGCGGGGCTGAGCCCCACCAGAGGTCAGAGAGTGAGGATGGGGGAAGAACAACCAAGATGAAGACTGGACTGATCCTGAAGACCGCCATCATTGGGTTATTGACTCCTCCCTCATTATCACTTTCTGTTTAAGGTTCCAACCTTTGAGGATGTAATCGCATTATTATCAACATGTAAAAGTCTGTGCTCCAATGAAATCATCAGATATAAAATGTCCAGCTGGTAGAAAATGGGTGCAAAAGAGGTAGGGCCAATGTAATGTACAACTTATTATATAGGATACAACAGTTAGGATTTTATAGTATCACAATAATGTAATGTACAACATAGAGTATATAGTGCAGGGGTCAGGACTCAAAATATTGGCATTCAGCAATCAGTGGAAGATTAAATGTTTACACGAGACATATTGCAGAGGTCCCACACCACTACCTCCCATCTCCTGAGACTGCACTCAGTGACTTGGGTCTGAGACTTTACAGACATATCCCTCCACCCGGCACAGCCAGCAGACAACAGAACAAGTAACCCTGGGAGAATTGTTCTGGCAGACATCTTGCCATACTCCAGTATGGGGCAGGAGTGTCAGAAACCATGAATCAGACCGAGACAGTTAATCACACATGTTTAATAATAATAAAAAGGTAAACAGAGTAAGCGTAGTCAATACATAGCCAGAGTTCACTAACCAGATCGGGTAGTCAACCAATGCCAATGTCAGAGAGCCAAAGATTAATGTAGTACAGCAAGCAGGATCAGGAGCCAGAAGGGACATCAGCCGAGCAAGTCTTCAACAGGAACGCAAATGACATAGCCCAGGAATTTCACCTGTTCACAATGGAATTCGCACTTTTCCAATTTACAACAGAGATTGTTCTCTCGTAGTCTCTGAAGCACACAACAGACATCTATGTGGTGGCTCTCCGAGGACTTGGAAAATATGAGGATATCGTCGAGATAAACCACCACACATAACTGCAACAAATCTCGGAGGACATCGTTAATGAACTCCTGGAAAACTGCTGGAGAGTTACAAAGGCCAAAAGGCATTACGAGATACTCATAATGACCCGATCTGGTATTAAACGCAGTTTTGGACTCATCGCCCTCCCTAATCCTGACGAGATTGCATGCCCCTCTCAAATCAAGCTTTGTGAAAACTGTTGCTCCCTTGAGGCGGTCAAATAACTCCGTAATCAACGGAATGGGATAGGCATTCTGAATCATGAAATGATTGAGACCCCTATAATTGATACAAGGTCTCAGTTCACCACTCTTCTTTACAAAAAAGAAACCAGGAGGAGATGAGGATTTGCGGATGAAACCACGAGAAAGTGCGCCTGCAACATACTCCTCCATGGCCTTATCCTCCAAGACCAACAAAGGCTAAACACGGCCACGAGGGGTTATGGCACCACGTTGAAGGTCAATTGCACAATCATACGACTGGTGTTGAGGAAAAGTACCGGCTTGACCTTTGTCAAAGACATCGCTAAAATCATGGTACTCCTCCGGCAGGGAGGAGAGTGAAGAGGTGCACCGGACCTTGGCTACCTTCTGGAAGCATCTCTCACTGCACTGTGGTGGCCAGGACAGAACCTCAGCACAGAGCCAATCAAGCCTCTGTAACCAAGGATAACCAACGGAAACTTAGATGAAGAACTAACTTGGAATTGGATTATCTCATGGTGAAGGGCCCCTACGGCCATGGACAACAGAACAGACTCATGAGTCACATGGGCAGGCTGTAGAGGTCTCCCATCAAGAGCCTTAATGGCACGTGGAGTGTCACGCAGCTGCAGCGGAATCGAGTGCTTCGATACAAAGGCAGCATCAATGAACAGGCCTGCATCCCAGAGTCAATTAGAGCCTGCATCTCGACGGATGACTCAGCCCAAGACAGGGTAACCGAAACCAGAGGCTTATCTTTCTGGGAAACTGGAGACGAAACAACGCCACCTAAGGTCTGTCCTGACAGGACCTCAAGGTTCGGACGTTCCCTGGACGGGTAGGGCAAGACTTTAAAAAGTGACCAGCCTGTCCACAATAAAGGCACAATCTCTCCCTCTCTCTCATCCGCAGAGAGATGAGTGAAGCCCAAGTGCATGGGTTCATCTTCACAGCCCGACTCGGTACCAGGAGGCATGGGAGGTGAGGGAGGCAAGGATGGGACTGCAAAGCTCGGAGACAAATATACAGGAGGCTTGCACCAGTGCTCCTTAAAAGAGTCTTTCTCTGAGTCTGGAGTCAATGAGGATGGTAAATGTGATCAACCTCTCCAGCTCAGTGGGTATACTCGGACTGCTATCTCATCCTTGATGTTATCCAAGAGACCATGAGAGAAGGCAGCCACGAGGGCCTCATTGTTCCAAGCAACCTCTGCTGCCAGAGTACGGAATTCAATGGCGTAATCGGCAACAGTTCTCGTACTCTGTTTGATGGACATGAGGCTCTTGGTAGCAGAAGCGGAGTGTGCGGGAACATCAAATACCCTTTTGAAGGAATCCACAAATTCTAGGTAACTCAGGACCACGGGTTTTTGCGTCTCCCATAGAGGGCTCTCTCAGAAAGCAAAGATATCACAAAACCTACTTTGCTTCTGTCCGTGGGAAATGCCTGGGGCAGCATCTCAATGTATATCTGAACCTGGTTGAGAAACCCTCTGCATTGAACTGGATCGCCCCCAAATCGCTGGGGAAGCGGAGCGGAACCAGGCATGCATCTTATAGAGGTAATACTCGAGGCGGGTGCCTGCAGAGACTGGAGCAGCAGCAGGGACGGCCTGCAACACAGGTTGTACCGGAGCAGCTATAGTGGAAGATTCCTGGTGAGCCGTGCGAGTCAGGAGCGTTTGTAATGCCAAGGCAAACTGATTCATGCGGTGATCCTGGTCATCCAATCTGGAAAAAAATATTACCAACAAGTGGACTGACTGCATCCTCTGAATTCATGACCTTCGCCTACTGTCAGAAACCATGAATCAGACTAAGACAGAAGTACAGTTAATCACACATGTTTAATAATAAAAAGGTAAACAGAGTAAGCGTAGTCAATACATAGCCAGAGTTCACTAACCAGATCGGTTAGTCAGCCAATGCCAGAGATCAACGTAGTAGTACAGCAAGCAGGATCAGGAGCCAGAAGGGACGTCAGCCGAGCAAGTCTTCAACAGGAACGCAGGAGAAAGTTTCTGAGATGTGACCAAAGGCGAAGGCAGAGATGAAGTGAGCTGGACGGCTTTAAGTAGGCAGGACTGACAAGCAGATCATCAACAGCTGAGTCACTGTGGAGAGAAAGGAGCTGGCAATTAGCCGGCAGCTGAGCGGCCAGCTCAGAGAAGGAAGGGCTGAGCCCAGCCCTAACAGAGACCCAAAACACATACCCCAGGTGACTGGGTCTAGTAACGCCTATGGTGAAAATGAACATTTTGCTGCGAGCTGACCCTCAGAATCTCCAAAAATCCAGTCCAGATACATAAATTGTGTCTGCAGCACAGAGAAGGAAGATTACCCGAGAGAAAAACAGGAATACAGGATGGGGAACACATCTCAGGAAAGTGACCAGGGTATTAAAGGCTGATATCACCCAGTCCCCACCCTACTCTGGACCAATCAGTGAGCAGTATGGGTAGAGGAATGTATTTAGGGTTAATGACCCACCTGTGCTGATCTCTGTAGGAGTGTCCTCCTCTATAAATTTCCCCGTTATTCCATCCTCCTCCATAGACTGCTGATCATCCCTCACATACCTCTCTTCTTCTTCTGATTTAACCTCAAATTCTATATCGATTGGATCTCCACTCTAAATCAAGAAAATGAGAGAAATATAATTTGTAACATATAAGCTTTAATATTATGTCACATAAAAAATCCACAAATTGTCTCTAGAGGTCTCTGTTTTTATAACCTTCGTCCCACCAACCTTGTAACAGTGAGGGATGGTGTGACCTTCCTGTGTGGAATCCCGGGAATACAGAGGACGGGGACATCTCTCTGGTGGGTTCCTGGTATTAGGTGGCTCCATCATATCCTTGTGTTCTTCTGGAAACTCCTCCATCACTCCACACTCCTCATCTTCCTCTTTATACTCTTCTTTCACAACAATATTATCATCCCCAAGGTTTCCACTCTGAATATATAAAAAAACAATCATTGTAACAAACATGCTGTGTATAAATCATATCTATCAATAATTGTCAATCATCTACCTGATGATGATGAGGGATGGTGTGACCTTCCTGTGTGGAATCCCGGGAATACAGAGGACGGGGACATCTCTCTGGTGGGTTTCTGTAGCTGGATGTCTCCACCATGGTGTCCTGGTACAGATCTTTGCGCACTTTTAGAGACTCTGACTCCTCCATCACCCCATCTTCATCATCCTCCTCTTTTATCTCTTCTTTAACTTCAACTTTACAATCTCTCAGGTTTCCTCCCTGAATATATAATAAAAATGACATCAATGGTAACAATGCAGATAATGTACAGATCCTAATGATACTATCAGTGATTGTTCCTCATCTACCTGATGATGGTGAGGGATGGTGTGACCTTCCTGTGTGGAATCCCGGGAATACAGAGGATGAGGACATCTCTCTGGTGGGTTCCCATTACTGGATCCATCTGTAGGAAACACACACACTGACTGAATACATTGTTTCTATGTGTTTATCAGATGATGGGGGATCTAGGTGGAGCCTCCGTACTGCTCTCTCCTTTACAATAAAGTCTCCTCTTACCCGGTGATGTGAGGGGCTGATGGTCCATCATGATGTCCTTCCCAGCACCGCTCAGGTCTCCTGTCAGCAGCTCAATGATCTCTCTGGTGACTTCTAGAATCTTCTTATTTCTCTATTCTATCAGAAAGGGAGGGAGGTGGAGGCAATGTGATTATCATAGGATCTTCAGATTCCACAGGAGGAAAACTCTAGATTTGAACACAAATTGTAAAATCAAATGACATTCCCAGAATCCTCCTCACCTCACCAATCAGGCCTCTATTTTTATCAAAATCCCACTGGGATATAATGTACCCAGACAGGGCCGCCCACTCTGTAGGTTAAAAGCTTGTTGCAAGGAATTCTGGGACCAACAGTCTTGCTTTGCTTGTGAGAGAGACATTGGGAGGAGGTCAGTGTGATGTCATAGGATTCTCTGACTCTGGATAGAGGGATATTGAGAGGAGGAGCTGTGAGGTCAATGTGATGTCATAGGGATTGCTGACTCTGGTTGGAGGGACCTGTGAGGTCAGTGTGATGTCATAGAATTCTCAGACTCTGGTTGGAGTGACATTGAGCGGAGGAGCTGTGAGGTCAGTGTGATGTCATAGGATTCTCTGACTTGGATTGGAGGGACATAGGTAGAAGGAGCTATGAGGGGCGCTCTGTGAGGGTTCTGTACACAGAGTCATTTCTCCCGGGTGCGTCACACATCTCCTAAATAAAAAATGAACTTTGTCTTTAGGCTTTTCCAGGACACATCATATCCCTGTGATCTCCGTGTACTCCGGAGACTTTACTGATCACATTTTAGGGTGAATATCTGAGACTGGGATCATTATGGAGACATTCGTTTTCAGGACATTTACTACATATTATATTTTTCCCTCTATCTTCCTATTTGAATCCTATAAAATAAAGACATACATATTCCAATCCTCCCTAAATAACCCATCCCCCACCACTAATAAAAGTCATATAACCCGTTAGTATAGACTGATGAGGTGAGGAGGTGATTGGTGGGAAAGGTGACACATCTCCAAAATGAAGAGAATGTTCCGGCCCCACAAGTGGGGAAATGTTCTGACCCCGAAGGGGTTAATCTAGGTTTCCACACTATATATATATATATCATCATCTGCTGGAGATAAAAGACATCACAGTGACTATGGAGGAAGAGGACGGACATGACGGGGGGTTACTGGGTGTAAATAGAAAATAAGATCTTATTACCTCCTCTACTGTCACTTCCAGTAATGTCTCCTCTCTACTTCCTCCAGACTGACCCTTCACCTGGAACTTCCTGTCTGTACCTGACATCACTTCCTATCTTCCATAGAGACTTCCTGTGTAGAAGTGTAGAAGTGAGATCACCACCTTGTGGAGATCAGAGGAACTGCAGCCCTAAGAATTGTCTTGTAATGTGAACACGGCCTTGTGCTGTGTGTGTGTGTGTGTATGTACTTTACAGGTGATACTCGAAAAATTAGAATATCGTGCAAAAGTTCATTTATTTCACTAATGCAACTTAAAAGGTGAAACTAATATATGAGATAGACTCATTACATGCAAAGCAAGATAGTTCAAGCCGTGATTTGTCATAATTGTGATGATTATGGCTTACAGCTCATGAAAACCCCAAATCCACAATCTCAGAAAATTAGAATATTGTGAAAAGGTGCAATATTCCAGGCTCAAAGTGTCCCACTCTAATCATCTAATTAAGCCATAACACCTGCAAAGGGTTCCTGAGCCTTTAAATGGTCTCTCAGTCTGGTTCAGTAGGAATCACAATCATGGGAAAGACTGCTGACCTGACAGTTGGCCAGAAAACCATCATTGACACCCTCCATAAGGAGGGGAAGCCTCAAAGGGTAATTGCAAAAGAAGTTGGATGTTCCCAAAGTGCTGTATCAAAGCACATTTAGGCTCCGTTCACACCTAAACCAGCCGCGGATCGCACAGCAACGCTGTCCATCCTTGTTCTCCATATCAGGGCAGAATCTTTGCCTCAATTCGGCCCTGAAACTGAGCCAAAGATGCACAGCGTTTCTGTGCAGTGCGCTCCGCAGCGGCAACGGAGATATGTGAACCGGCTCCATAGGGAGCCAGTAACATTCTCCTGACCCGCATCAAACCCGCATCTAATTCACATAGGTGTGAACCCGGCCTAATAGAAAGTTATGTGGAAGGGAAAAGTGTGGAAGAAAAAGGTGCACAAGCAGCAGGGATGACCGCAGCCTGGAGAGGATTGTCAGGAAAAGGCCATTCAAAAGTGTTGGGGACTTTCACAAGGAGTGGACTGAGGCTGGAGTGAGTGCATCAAGAGCCACCACACACAGACGGATCCTGGACATGGGCTTCAAATGTTGTATTCCTCTTGTCAAACCACTCCTGAACAACAAACAATGTCAGAAGCGTCTTACCTGGGCTAAAGAAAAAAAGACCTGGTCTGCTGCTCAGTGGTCCAAAGTCCTCTTTTCTGATGAGAACAAATTTTGCATCTCATTTGGAAACATAGGACCCAGAATATGGAGGAAGAATGGAGAGGCACACACTGCAAGATGCTTGAAGTCCAGTGTGAAGTTTGCACAGTCTGTGCTGATTTGGGGAGCCATGTCATCTACTGACGTTGGCCCACTGTGCTTCATTAAGTCCAGGGTCAACACAGCCGTCTACCAGGAGATATTGGAGCACTTCATGCTTCCTTCCACAGATGAGCTCTATGGGGATGCTGACTTCATTTTCCAGTAGGACTTGGCACCTGGCCACCCTGCCAAAAGCACCAAAACCTGGTTCAATGACCATGGGATTGCTGTGCTTGATTGGCCAGCAAACTCGCCTGACCTGAATCCCATAGAGAATCTATGGGGCATTGCCAAGAGAAAGATGAGAGACATGAGACCGAACAATGCAGAAGAGCTGAAGGCCGCTATTGAAGCATTCTGGTCTTCCATAACATCTCAGCAGTGCCACCAGCTGATAGCTTCCATGCCACGCCACACTGAGGCAGTAATTGCTGCAAAAGAGGCCCAAACCAAGTACTGAGTACATATGCATGCTTATACTTTTCAGAGGTCCGATATTGTTCTATGTACAATGCTTGTTTTATTGATTGCATGTAATTTTCTAATTTTCTGAGATTGTGGATTTGGGGTTTTCATGAGCTGTAAGCCATTATCATCACAATTATGACAAATCACAGCTTGAATTATCTTGCTTTGCATGTAATAAGTCTAGCTCATATACTAGTTTCACCTTTTAAGTTGCATTAATGAAAAAAAATTAACTTTTGCACAATATTCTAATTTTTCGAGTATCACCTGTATATCCTTATAGATGGGGTCATCTCCATCTCCAGTCTTTCTCAGCCAGGGTTCCTCCAAAGGTTTTTAGGGGTTCCTTGAGCAATAAACAATGTCTGTAAATAATGATGGTCTAGAACTAGATGAGGGTGCATTTCCCTGCGCACCAAAGGGCCACTTAACTAAAACTTAACATTTATTGTAAATCATAAAAGGTATGTAAATGACCATATCAGATATACCTATAGGATGAGGTCAATGCCATTATATACAAATCAATGTTTTATCTCTATGTGGTAATATTAATCATTTCCCACATGCCATATAACAGAATGACGTGCACAAAGTGGTTAAGTTGTCCTGAATGGATGTCATAATATGTCCAAGAGGATAAGCCGTGATTGCACGCCCGTGGGGGTGCGCAGTGCGGCGATCGTTGGTGTGGTGCGTCTAACACACTGCATCAATGATCTTGATAAAGAGTCTCTAACATAGGCTCTTTACCATGTGATCAGCTGTGTCCAATCACAGTGTAAACAGGAAGAGCTGTGTATCGGCTTTTTCTCCACTTGCGCTGACAAACGCGAGTAGAGGAGAGTCGATTGGCTGCTCTCCTGACGGGGAGGGGTCTTGCGCTGATTGATGCCCACCCAGGACCACCAGGGATGCCACCCAGGATCATCGAGTCTGACCATTAGAGGTGCCAATCGGTGCCCATTGGAGGTGCCCAGCCTGTAATGCCTGCCAGTGCCTCCTCATCACTGCTGCCTATCAGTGCTCATCACCGCCTATCAGTGCCACCTATCAATGTCCATAAGTGCTGCATGTGCCACCTATCAGTATCCATCAGTGCTGCATGTTAGTGCCTTATCATCAGTGCCACCTCACCAGTGGCAGACATCAGAAGCTTGCTTTAGGCCAGACATCAGCTCCGTCTGAAGAAGCAGAAAATTGCATACCGATAGAATGGTATCTAGAACTGAGATTTCATTTGGGTCATCAAACATGCGGAAAGTGCGTCTGGCTTAATGTTCTTTGAACCTGGCCAGTAAGTGATGTGAAATGAAAATCTGGAGAAGAACAACGCCCACCGTGCTTAACGCGGCTTCAGATGCTTGGCGGTTCTCAGATACTCCAAATTTTTGTGGTCAGTGTAAATGAGTGTGGGATGTGCCGCTTCTTCTAACAAATAACTCCACTCGTCGAGTGCAGCCTTAATGGCCAGAAGTTCACGATCACCAATGTCGTAATTCTTCTCAGCTGGAGAAAGCTTACGGGAGAAGAAGGCTATGGGCTGCATTAGATCCTTGAAACCTTGGCGTTGGGAAATTACTGCCCCAACTGCTGTTTCTGAGGCGTCTACCTCAAGTAGGTAAGGCAGAGAGGGATCCGGATAATGACTCGGGATGGGGGGCAGAAGTTGCAAAAGCAGCTTGAGCCTCGGAGTTCCAGTGGAACCGAATGTTCTGTTTTGTCAGCTGGGTAATTGGAGAGATGATAGCGGAGAACTCCTTGATGAATCTTCGGTAGGAGTTTGCAAAGCCAACAAAACGCTTTTCCCGCCTTTTTGTCTGAGGGTGCAGGCCAGTCCAGAACAGCTGTCACTTTTTGTGGGTCCATCTTGAATCCCTCTGAGTAAATTACCAGACTTAGGAACTGGATACTCTGCCGCTCTAACTCACACTTTTCTGGTATGGCATATAGTCCATGTTGACGGAGTCGGCAGAGTACAATCTTGACATGTTTCCGGTGCTGATCCAGGGATGTGGAGAAAATCAGGATATCATCTAAATAGACAATTACGAAGATATCTAAACAGTCTTTGAAGATATCGTTGACAAAGTGCTGGAAGGTGGCAGGGGCATTACACAGACCAAAAGGTATCACTAGGTATTCATAGTGGCCGAACCTGGTATGGAAAGCTGTTTTCCATTCATCCCCTGCACGAATACATACCAAGTTGTAGGCCCCTCGCTGGTCCAGTTTTGTAAATACGGAAGTAGTTCTCAGTCATTGAAAGAGCTCAGGCACCAGGGGCAAAGGATACCGGTTTTTAACAGTGACTTTATTTAGTTCTTGGTTGTCCACACAGGGCCGTAAAGAGTGGTCCTTCTTTTCTATGAAAAAGATTCCTGCCCCTGCCAGAGAAGTAGATGGTTGGATAAATCCCCTCTTAAGATTTTCATACACATATTTCTTTAGTACATCCAACTCCCGCTCAGATAATGGGAAGATTTGTCCAAAGTGGAACTCAGCCCTTGGAAGCAGTTCAATTGGACAATCATATGAGCGATGGGGAGGTAGAGTCTTGGCCCCCCGTTTGCTAAAAACATCCAGAAACTCGTGATATGGCTCAGGTACTATTGAGTGTAGCGCCAAATCAGATTCTAGGCACAGCAGAGTGCAGGAGACCTTGGGAGGCCTGGGCAGGCAATGTTTTTGACAATAGGAAGAAGGAACTTGATATCTCTGGAGCCCCAATCAATTTGCGGATTGTGGGCCTGTAGCCAGGGTAAACCCAAGATGACTGGAAACAGAGGGGACGCAATTGCATTCAGACTGAGCCATTCCTTATGGTCTGTGAAGGGGATCACAGGTAGTGGAGGGGTCTCCTGGGTTACCAAACCAGACTTGATACGGTATCCATCTGCCAGAAAGATGGAGAGTCCTTGGGCCCTGGGTCGGAGTGGGATGTGTTGTTGATTTGCAAAGTTCAAGTCAATAAAACAACTACATGCCCCAGAGTCAATTATTGCAGTAACTGGCACGGTTCTTCTTGGAAGCTGAAACAAGATGGAAAGAGCCAGGTGTGTGGTATTGGCAGAGGGTGCTCGATAACTGGAAGGGGAGATTGCTAGACATTTACGTAACTTTGTTGGACAAGAGTGTACATAGTGGCATGTTCTACTGTTATCAATGGCCAAAACGGTACAACACTTCATCCATGTCTTTGGTGATCTCTGATCTCCTTATGAACTCAGGAATGAACAATTCCTATTGCCTGACACACAGGACATGCAGTTCTGAGGGCCTGACAGGTAGGTTTTTTTTAACATGTAGCCCTGCTGTGGGCAAGCAAGCAGCAGATTTACTTGTCGGATGGAAGCATTCAGGTGGCTGAGCGAATGTTTCCACAACCCCTCGGTAAAGTGCCCCCACCCCGACACACACCCGCTATGTATTCCGGGCTCCTCTTGCCCATCTACGGACCCGGGTCTAGCATAGCGGATGATGATGGGTAGAGGGGAGGGAGGAGAAAGGACACATATCTGCTCTCCTCCCCTTCTTCTTCCTGACCCAGAAGTGACATGTATGACATCACTTCCGGGACACAAAAAAAAAAAGAGGAAAGTGCACCAAAAATAAGCCACGTCCATAAATCATTGAGGATGGCTGCTCCCTTAATTAGGAATATTGTTTACATGCCCCTGCTGAGATAGTTAGCTATATCTAATATAGTAAGTCTCATTCTTTAACAAACCTATAAAGTTTTCTCTGCCCAAATGCATATTCTCGCTGATTGACGCTGGTTGCATTTGCTTTAATTTCAGCTTTCTTACTGCTGATTGAACTTTCTCATGCTACCGTGACTTGCATAATTTTGCATTCCAATTTAAGGTACCGGCTTGGTGTTCTTTCCTATGCTCGCAGTTGCTTAGCGCATGATTTTTATCGTTAACAGTTTGTTTATGTGTTTGTTGTGTGTGTCTAATGACATTATATCTCATTCTAGATAGAGAGACATATTCCCTTCTCTGTCTCATCTGTGAACCTTGGCCGTGTCCTGAGGAAGCCTAACGGTGAAATGCGTAGACATACAAGGGCTCACTGCACAATAATCATAGATGCTATATGTTACAATTGTCATTGTTTTTTAGATATTGTATTTTTCAATAAATGTATATTTTTTATACTGCTATATCTTCTCCACTGGTTCTTAGCCTAAAAAGTCCGCCTCCCTGGTAATACTCAGTACTACCTTATTTTGTATCACTTCTGGGACCCCATTGACAGTTTCCCCGGCTATCAAGGCCAGGAAAGAATATAATGCAGTGATCTGCATTACATTCAGTGGAGCACAGGGGAGACATTTTAGACCCTGGATATCTCATTAAGAGACAACCAACCAACTGTGAGAATCTACGTCTGAGGTTATGCTGCTCCTGAGTCTGACGAGGCGGTGTTACGAACGGGAGAGGTGAGCGAGACAGCGAGGAGGGATATCTAGCGCATAACGTCCCGGGTCTGCTTGATCACAACACACCGCTCTAAGCTCTGTGACTACCTATCTGAACTCTTGGCAAGCTCTTTTATAATGTGAAACATGTGAGTGCAACAATTGAAGATTTGTTTGATTTTAAAATAAATGGTTTGCGATATTACACTATTGGAAGCTTTATAATAATTCATGTTCACTGGTGGGGAGTTCCTCCCTAATTGAATGCTGCTGAGAGCCGAGGTCTGATAAAACCCTGGTGGTTTTTAACAGCTTGTCTGCCGAGCATGAGAATGCAAGGCATATTCTTCTGGTGAGTGCGATTTCAACAGGGAGTGGAACACAATCACATTTGGTGTTGTGGAAGATATTTATATTATTTGAGAAGATGGACCTTTATTTATGGACACTTTCACACATGGAGATTTTTTTATTAGATAATTTATGTATTGTTTTACTTATTATTTTGAAATTTCATCACTGATTTACATATGCAGCGCCACTGTTTTTTCTTTAAAACAGTTTATTGATTTATCTCATTAAAGAGAACCTGTCACCAAAAAATCATCACATAGGGGACTTTTTGTCATCTAAGTCAGTGTTTCTCAAACATTTTTCAGTCAAGGCGCCCTCCAAAATTATGGACAGTCTTGAGGCGCCCCGATCTATTCTAATAGTTCTACATAATGCAACAACATCAACACACATAGGACACCCAACGTTATAAGTGATTTATTCTTCCAAAATAAATACTTTTGCAAACTGTTACTGACTAGTATTCCAATGTTTCTCTTCTCCCTCAGTTTTTTTTCCAATCACTCAGCTAATGAGACCCCAAAGCTGATTGACAGAGGCGGGGGAGGGTCACACAAGGATGATATTCAGGCAACTGACATCCTTCTTATCAGCTCATGATATCATTAGTCGTTAGGAGGTTGGCAGCTAGAAGGTTGTAATGGTGTACAATGAAAACCTGAGGCTTTGTGTAATTAAAAAGCTTCATCCATCCTCCGGCTTGCTTACAGATTTGGGGCAATTGTTAGCCATTTTACCAAGGTGCCCCTGAAGAGACCACAAGGTTTAAAAAGGCTTCTCTATGTGATGAAAATCCCCCCCCCCCTTTTTTTAATTGTACGAACTTAAATTTAGTGTCAAATATGTTTTTATTAACAATAATATCAAAGACTATTTATACACAAATATTGGTAGTCAGTGATTAATAACAATGACATAACTGAGTATTTCTTAGTCCAGTGTACAATGTTTGATTAGATCTTGCGTGAGAGGGGACCATCATCAACCAGCAATATTATATAGTAATGAACTGTCTATAAAAACCTATAAATTAGTCTAGGAGAGACTATAACCACTGACTATGAGGTCATATTAGAGTTCAGGAAAGCGAGGAGAAAGAAAAGAAAAGCGGGTGGAAAAGAGAAAAGAGGGATAGGATACGGGGGGGGGGGGGGGGGGGAGGGCGTGGAGCAGACCTCGGCACGACAATGCATGCAAGGAGTATTAAAGATGAATATTTGTGTCTAACCTTGAGTGGTCAGTAAGGTTTTCAGGGCGTCTGACGTAGAGTATTCAATCCAGATAAGCCATAGAGTAATTTATCAAGTATCGTTATCCATGGCCAACCTCTCCTCCATGCGCATAATGTCATTCATTGTCGACACCCATAAAGTAAGTGGGGGTCTAGTGGAGGTTTTCCAAAATAAGGGTATGATCTGCCTGGCAGCCGATAAAAAAAAAGCATAAAAGGGAGCGTTTCTGTGAGGTGATGGAACCAGGAAGCATGGACAGTAGTGCAATTTCTGGGGAGGGTGGTAAGGGTTGATTATAAAGACTACTGTAAATGGAAAAAAACTGGGACCAAAGTGGTTGAATAGATGAGCAGTCCCACCATATATGTAGGTAGCTTCCGTTTTCTGAGCCACATCTCCAACAGGAGGATGGGACCGAGGGGAAAATTTTGTTAAGGGATTGAGGGTCCTTGTACCATCGGGAAAGAAGCTTAAAATGTTTTTCCTGGGTATAACAGGATATTGAAGATTTATGTGTAAAGTAATATGATTTTTGCCAATCCTCTGAATGAAGTTCCTTTCCTAGCTCCGTGGACCACTTCTTGGTGTATGAAGGGGGTCGGTTATGTAGCAGTATATTTTGTATCATGTATAAGGTGGAAAGTAAGTGTCTGGGGGTTTCCGTAAGAGAGCAGTTGTTCGAATTCCGTTAAGGGTCTGTGGATTTGAGATGTGGAGAACAGGTCGGAGCAATAGGAGGATATACGGAGGGCTGTGAGCCAATTACCCTGTGTGTTTGGAAGGATGGGTGCACCAGAGGTAGGGTTTACAAATGATCTCGCCACGGGCCACATAGAGCGGGAATATGGGCCTATGGTGGTAGAGCCTTCATCCTGAGGGAGTGCGGGGTGGTCAAATAGGGAAGTGAGTGGCGAAGGGTCTGAGGATAGGAGAGTCTGTATGCCTTTCTTGTACCAAAAATGTAAAGCTGCAATCGTCAGTGGGGAAGTAGAGGAGAGTGAATGTAAATGTCGTCCGTATCCCCAAAGCAAGGCCCTGAGATCTAAAGTGGATAGATCCTGTTCCACCATGGTGGACGCCTTGGGGAAAGGGCGAGGGAACCATTCTAGGACCCGGGATAACAGTGCAGCTCTATGGTATAGCTCATAGTCAGGTAGACCCACTCCGCCTTGTATTTTGGGGTATGTGAGTAAGTTGTGACGAATGCGGGACATGCCATTTTGCCATATGAATCGTATGGACATAGAGCGAAGAGATGTGAAAAATTGTTTAGGGACCATAATAGGAACGGTTTGAAATAAATATAGTAATTTTGGTAGGGTGTCCATTTTCAATGTATTAATGCGCCCAAACCAAGGTAGTGTGGAGGGGTTCCATGAATCTAATTCCTTCCTAATCCGGGCTAGGAGGGGTATATAATTTAAAGCATAGAGATCGGAGAGATTGGCAGGAATCGTGATCCCTAAATAAGAGATGCCTCTGGAACCCCATTGGAAGGGAAAATTAGTCTGTAGTTGGGTAAGGGTGGTACTGGGTAATGACATGTTTAAGGCCTCAGTCTTAGACATGTTCAGTTTGAAATTACTAAACTGTCCAAATCTGCGAAATTCGTGCATCAGGGAGGGTAGGGTAGTATGAGGTTGTTGTATGTAGACTAATAAATCATCTGCGTAAAGCGAAAGTTTATGTTGAGATGAGGGTGTCTGAATTCCTACTATAGATGTATTTTGTCTAATGGCCTGGGCCAGGTGTTCTATCACTAAAACAAAAAGAAGGGGAGACAGGGGGCAGCCCTGTCGTGTGCCGTTTGAAATCTGGAATGAAGCGGAGGAGGAACCGTTGACCAGGACTGACGCCGAGGGACGTGAGTATAGGGCCATGACCCTAGAGACAAAAGTGGAGCCAAGGCCTATCTGTTGCAAAGAGAGGCGTAAAAAGTCCCAATTGACCCGGTCAAAGGCCTTCTCTGCATCAAATGAGAGCAGGCAAGCTTTTAGGTTGTGTTTTCTGATGTAGGAAATGAGGTGAATGGTTTTTGTGGTATTGTCCCTAGCTTCTCGGCCAGGGACAAATCCCACCTGGTCTTTATGTATGAGTGAAGGTAGGATAGGAGATAGGCGGTTAGTCAGGACTTTGGCGTAGAGCTTAATATCAAGGTTAAGGAGTGAAATGGGACGATAACTGCTACATTGAGAGGGGTCTTTGCCAGGTTTGGGTATTACTGAAATATTAGCTGCTAGTAGGTCTCTAGAGGGAAGATGGGTATCGTCTATAGAGTTAAATGCACTAGTTAACAATGGGGTCAGGTGATGCGCAAAGGATTTATAGAATCTCGGGGAGAACCCATCAGGGCCTGGGCATTTACCATTTTTCAGGCTTTTGATAGCGGCAGTGAATTCCTCTGTTGTAAGGGGGTCGTCCATGGCAGATGTCTGTTCAGGGTTTAGATGTGGTAGAGCTTTGTCAGAGATGTAGTCCTGCATGGAGGATAGGTGTGTGTCATTAGTAGGGGTCGTCCCGTTTGGGGTGTGGAGATTGTATAAGTTCGAGTAGTATTGTTTAAATGCATCAGAAATGCCGTTGGGGTTATTAATTTTTAGTTGGTCAGATGTACAGATTTGTGGTATAGGTCGGCGTGGGGGGCGAGGATAAAGAACTCTCGCGAGGTGTTGTCCACATTTGTTAGCTAAAGTGTAATGTCGGTTACGTCCTCGGTCTCTGGCTATAAGGGAGTTAGCATCGAGTAGACGGAGCAGGTCTCTACGTGCATTAGATAGGTCGGTATATGTTGCAGGGTCTAAGTCTCGCTTATGTGTAACTTCAAGCGTTTTAATCAGAGATAAGAGACGTGAGATATCGGCCATTCTGGCTTTTTTTAGCCGAGAGCCATGCTGGATTAGTGTCCCTCTAAGTACACATTTCAGAGCTTCCCATTTAATAAGGGGATTAGTATCATCTTGGCGGTGATCTGCAATAAAGTCACTAATCGTTTTTTCAACTGCTGCAACACATACCGAGTCAGTCAGTAGATTGTCATTAAGTCGCCACGAGGACCGAGTGCGAGATTTTGGTGGATGAGCTAGGTTGAGGTGTACGGGTGCGTGATCCGACCAGAGGATATTTCCTATGGAGGCCTTGAGTGGTATGTCTAGTAATGATTGGGAGATTAGAAAGTAATCGATACGGCTATAGGATTTATGAGCTACTGAGTAACAACTGTAGTCTCTCTCTAGGGGATGTTGTATCCTCCATATGTCTACGAGCTGTGCCGAGTTTAAAAGGGATTTTATGTGTGTAAGAGTCGTGTGGGACATAGCTGACTTACCCGAAGAAGTGTCCACGGCTGGGGAAAGAGTTGTGTTGAGGTCACCACCTAAAATGACACAAGGACCCCCAAATGGTAGCAATTTGTTTAGAACCTTGGACAGAAAGTTCCCTTGATCCTGGTGTGGTCCATAGACATTAGCCACTGTAAAGACAGAAGAATTAAATTTGAGTTTGAGGAATAAATAACGCCCTAGCGGGTCTATCAGGGAATCTAAGATTTCTGGGTGGAATGATTTATGAAAAGCTATAGATACCCCTTTGGATTTTGCATGAGGGTTCGTACTGTGAAACCATTGGGGAAAGTGAGGGTTTTTAAGGGATGGAATCTCTGAACCCTGGAAATGCGTCTCTTGTAGGAGCAGGATTTTAGTTTTAGTCTTATGGAAGTGGTATAACACCTGGCTTCTTTTTTCGGGGGTATTGAAGCCTCTACAGTTATAGGACGATAAGGTTAGATGTTCAAGTGAAGACATAATAAAAGTGGGGAGAGGTAACAGTATATGTTAATAACGTCCGCGCCGAGGTCCATCCAGCCCGAGAATAGGGGAGTGAAGTAAGTGGGTAGGTTGGAGAAGAGAAAAAGGTGGGAGAGGAGAGAGGAAAAGGGAGGGAGAAAGTAAGAGAGAAAAATAGGTAAAAAAATAAGCCACTAGGTGGCAGCCTTAAGTAATCCTTTGAATGTAGAAACATTTCTATAGAGTGCTTATAAACTAATATCAGTAAAGTGTGCTAACAGGCACTACAAGTCCTAAGGGGGGGGATGTGGTGAGCACCTAGAGTGCCTCCCGGTCCCGGGGTCCACAAAAGCTGGTGAAAACATTATATAACCATCAATTTGTTATCATAAGGTAACCTGGTAAGAACATATAAGTAATATCTTGTCACATATAATGTGTATACCCCCACTCCCTCCCACATCAGAAAAAAACATGGAAGCATTTCTATAAGGCTTTCGTATATTAATTCGTAGTTAGGAGCGAGTTTCAATATGGGTGGGGGGGATAAGCCATAATTATAGAACCCATCCGCTCCAGCCTTGTCCCCAGAAAAAAAGAACAAAGAAAATGTAGACAACAATAGAGAAAAATTTTGAAAGGATCATCCTGAAAAGGACATCCAACTAGGATAATGTGGGGGGACAAAAAGGCATCTGCAAAAATGATGCTGCGAAAAAAGTAAAAAAAAAGAAAAAAAAAAAGGTATGGGGGAGGGGGGGGGGGGTATTGGATCTGTAACACTGTTAGTGTAGTAGACAGGTAGGTAGTCCAGGGAGATCTTTACCACTTAAAAGTGGTTCAAGGGTAGACGGCCTGCACCGCTTTCCTATTCTTTCCTTCCTTGAGGGAAAGAAAAAAAAAGAAGAGATCCAAAAAAAAAAAAAAAAAGGAGACAATACAATAGTCACGGTGGCAGGGTAAAGATGTGGTGTCTGCAGGGCCTAGAGACCAGTCAGCCGTCTGGAGACTTCTGAGGGGAGCTTCTGGGTCGCTTGTTCTTGTTTGCTTTCTGCCATTTTGTGTGGAATGGAAGTCCCGGAGTAGCAGAAGGAAGGGGCCAGTCTGGCAGGGAGATCTGGGGTAGCTCCAGAGTGCTCAGGAACCTTGGTAGATCTCCTAGTGTGCGGAAAAGGGCCGTTTTGCCTTCGTGATGAACCCATAATTGAAAAGGCAAACGCCATTGATATTTGATCTTTCTTTCCTGAAGAACAGATGTAATCGGTTTAAGTGCACGCCGCATGGCCAGAGTTTGGCGCGACAGGTCAGGCAGCAGCATTACTGGGGTGTCATTCAGCCGAATGGAGTCCTGTGTGCTGGCTGCTTTCATGATCTCCTCTTTAACTTTATAAAAGTGCACCCTGCAGAGCGTGTCCCGAACAAAGGCGGAATCAGAACTACGCGGGCCTGAGGTTCTGTGAACTCTGTCCAGCTCAATAACCCCTTTGGGTTGCTGCAGGATTTGGTTGAATATGGCAGTGACTGCTCCATGTAAATCATTGTGATCTATGGTTTCTGGTATGCCACGGATTCTAATATTATTCCGTCTGCTACGGTTTTCGATGTCATCTTGGTGGTACATGAGCTGTTGCGGTATGTTAGTATGGGTATTGAGGATCTCTTCATGGGACTGTAATGTATTGCACATACCATCAGTGATATTTTCTACGTCCTCCATTCTAGTCCCTAGATCCCTCTTGAGCTCAGCAATCTCTTTCCTGTATGACTTCTCCATGCGGGAGACATAATGTTCAAAGTCAGTTTTAGTAGGTAAAGAGCGGAGGTAGGCATGCATGGATCGCATCTGCAACTCCATGTCCCATCCGTCCCCGGAGCACAGGGAGGCCTGGGAAAGGCTTTGGGGGCTGTGTGGGTGGTATAGTGGGGGCTCCAGATCCGTGAGGGAGACTGAGCGGCCTCTGGACAGTACCTGTTCGGCATCTGCATGTGCTGAACGGGCCGGAGACTGAGGCGCCGCCGCCATCTTGGAGGCTCTCTGGCTCTGGTAGGCCGCGGAGGAACGGGTCACAAAATTCCCCAAATCGCCCTGTGTCCGGTCACCGGCGGGCTTCGAGTGGTCCCTGGGCTTTCCTTTACCCATCAGGACGTTCTTGGTAGCTGGATGGGTGATGGTAAAGGAGATAGAGCCCGGTGGAGATCGTCAGGACTGGGAGCTGCCGCAATGTGCGTCCTACAGCTCCATGCGCTAAGCCACGCCCCCACAAACTTAAATTTAAAACCAGGCACATAACCCCACCCCCCAAAAAAAAGACTTTTGCGATAATATTGTGTGACAAAAAAATGGAACTACCACTATTTTATTCTCTAGGGTGTCTGCTTTCAGAAAATATATCATGTTTTGGGAGTTTTATATAATCTTCAGGCCTAAAATTATTTTTTTAACTCCTTCCTTCCTATAGCAAAATGCCAGGCAGGCGGGGGTTCCATTATCCTGACGGGACGTCATATGACATCCAGAAGAATAAGCCGCTCGCGTGTAGGTGATTGGTGGTGTGTTGTGTCGCTCTGACAAACCGCATCTCCAATCTCGGTAAGGAGCCTATGATGTAGGATCTTTACCATGTGATCAGCTGTGTCCAATCAAAGCTAATCACATGGTAACCAGGAAGTCCCGGTTATTAGCTTTCCTTTATTCATGCTGAGTAGAGGCGCGAGTAGAGGAAAGCCAATCAGCAGCTCTCCTGACAGGGGGGATCTGCACTGATATTCAGCATTGATTATCAGTACAGGTCCATCAGCGATGACCACCAGTGATTCCCAGCAGTGCCCACCTGTGATGCCAATCAGTGCCCATCAGGGATGCTTGTCAGTATCCCCTCATCAGTGCTGCCTATCACTGCCATCTATCAGTCCTGCATATTAGTGCCTGATAGAAACAAAGAAAAACATTTTTTTCAAAATTTACAGGTTTTTTTTATTTGTAGCACAAAAAATAAAAACCCCAGTGGTGATCAAATACCACCGAATAAAGCTCTGGGGAAAAAAAATTAAAATTTAATTTGGATACAGGGTTACATGACCGCGCAATTGTCATTCAAAGTGTGAGAGTGCTGAAAGATGAAAATTGGCCTGGGCAGGAAGGGGGTGAAAGTTTCCAGTATTGAAGGGGTTAAACATGTGGGCGAAAAAAACAGCTCCGGCAGTGAAAGGGTTAAAGAAACGTTCACCTTCAGGAAGATGTCACATGTTCCTGTTCCTGCAGTGGCTCAGCGATCTGAGTCCTCTCTGTGACAGCAGTGCGGGGAGAAGTTCCCCGTACTGGCTGTCACTTTATGAAAAGAGCGCGGCCGTGCCATTCATTCACAGAGTTCTGTCCTTTGCCGATGTCGGCTTGTTGTTTTCAAGGAACTCCCACACCGCTGCTGAGCTCTCTGGTAGATGAGGAACAAAGAGATTGTCATAAGGGACAAGGAGATTGGGACCCCAATTCAGTCCCTCGGACAAGTCGTTTTTTAAAAAAATGTCCACAACCCTGGAACGGTTTCTTACATTATTATTATTATACAGGTTTTATATAGCACCAACAGTTTGCACAGCGCTTTACAACATGAGGGCAGACAATACAGTTACATTACAGTTTGGTACAAGAGGAATTAGAGGGCCCTGCTCGTTAGAGTTTACAATCTAAAAAGGAACAGTTTCACACTACCGGAACTGTTTCTTACATGATGAAGATCAGCCATGGAGTATATCTGAGGTGTATATCAGGGTGTGCTTCTTCCCCACATGAGAGCTGTGATGTCCAGCAACATTCATATAGAAGACATTTCCCGCAATCAAGGCACTAATACACCTCGAGGGTTGTGTGGGATCCCTGATGTACAGGAAGACAGGACTTCAGTGAGGAACAATTCCTTCACTCAGGACAGGAATACGGCTTCTCCCCGTGTGAGATCTCTGATGTGTGTAAAGATTGGACTTCACTGAAAAACATTTCCCGCACTCAGGACAGGAATACGGCTTCTCCCCTGTGTGACATCTCTGATGTTTGTAAAGATGCGACTTCTGTGAAAAACATTTCCTGCACTCAGGACAGGAATACGGCTTCGCTCCCGTGTGAGATCTCTGATGTGTGTAAAGATTGGACTTCTGTGAAAAACATTTTATGCACTCAGGACAGGAATACAGCTTTTCCCCCGTGTGAGATCTCTGATGTGTGTAAAGATCGGACTTCTGTGAAAAACATTTCCCACACTCAGGACAGGAATGTGGCTTCTCCCCTGTGTGAGATCTCTGATGTTTGTAAAGACTGGACTTCTCTGAAAAACATTTCCCGCACTCAGGACAGGAATGAGGCTTCTCCCCTGTGTGAGATCTCTGATGTGTGTAAAGTTTGGACTTCTGTGAAAAACATTTCCCGCACTCAGGACAGGAATACGGCATCTGCCCCGTGTGAGATCTCAGATGTATGGAAAGATTGGTCTTCTGTGAAAAACATTTCCCACACTCAGGACAGGAATATGGCTTCTCCCCTGTGTGAGATCTTTTATGAACATTAAGATTGTATTTAGAATGGAAACCGTTCCCACACTCAGTACAGAAATACGGCTTCTCCCCTGTGTGAGATCTTATGTGTTCATTTAGATGGCATTTATAACGGAAACACTTCCCGCACTCGGTACAAGAAAACCTCTTATCTGTTGGAAGGACGGCACCGTCCCTCACAGTCTGAGGTTCCTCAGGATAAGAGGAATACGATGGTCCATCTACACTGTGTGGTGCCGGATGGACATTTGAGGTAGTCGGGTTTTCTCCTGGACTATACTGTGTGATGTCCTCATCTTCTACTTTACAGTCTGGAGACAAAGTGAGACAATCCTCTGAGGTTTTCCTCATCTCCCGTCCATCTACTAAAATAGAAATAAAAAGATTATTAATAGACATGAGCTGAGTTCCCCTATAACAGGACTCCGCCCACATCAGGCAGCTTTCTCTCTGAGGATCTTACAATTCCCCCCTCAAGGTAACTAGTAAATGGGTCATCTGATCTCCTACCAGTTCATTTCTTTATTCATGGACCTTAGTCAGAGAGTGAGGAAACAAGGAGAACTGTCTTTTATAGGAGTGACAGTGATGAGGGGATTATAGGACGAGTGTCTCCACAAAGGCATGGGGCAGAAGATCCAAGGTATGTGCCTAGGTTGAGTCACGCCTATTTTGAAAATCAACATTTTCAAATATTTGTGTGAATATTCTCATCCAAAAATGGATCCGTGTATGACCAGCATAGGACATTTAGTAAGAGCAGCATGAGATTTTTTTTAATCATCTGTTATGATGGTTTTAAAGTACAAAAACCAGCAGATAATCACTACTATAAGGGATTCATTTATACTGTGAAATAGTGAAAGTAATATGTCTTATATCATATATATAATAAATATACCCAGAAGTAGGATATATGGGGATTTTACCTGGGAGTCACACATGAAGATATATGGAGATTAGAGGGGGAGGAGGGGGACTTTTATATTAAAGTAATACTGAAAGCTGAGACTTTTTTACATGAATATAATAATTTTATAAATAACGCACAATACTAGTAAACTTTTACTTTATGTAATAGTAATGCTTTCTATTACCTCCAGTCTATCAGCCTCCACCTTCTCTGGGTTCAGATGCTGATCTTCCCTGCAGCGAGCCCTTAAAAGTCATTGTAAATATTGCTTTAATGTTTTTTAACCACTTCGGTACTGGCCACTTTCAACCCCTTCCTGCCCAGGCCAATTTTCAGCTTTCAGCGCTCTCACATTTTGAATGGCAATTGCGCGGTCATGTAACACTGTACCCATATGACATTTCTATCATTTTTTTTCACACAAATAGCGCTTACTTGGTGGTATTTAATCATTGCTGGGGTTTTTATTTTTTGCTACAAAAAAAAAAAAAAAAACAAGACCGAAAATTTTGAAAAAAAAACAAAAAACAAACTAACTGTTTCATAGTTTGTTATACAATTTTGAAAACAGGTAATTTTTTCCCCTTCATTGATGTGCGCTGATGAGGCTGCACAGATGTGTTGCTATGGCCATTTGTATAGTGACTTTATTCAATAATATAGAGTTAGGTTTAGTAACAGCATATGTTTACAAAGGCCCTTCCCCCACTAGTGATATGTAAATAACTGAGACAGGATGTACTTGGCAGGAAGTTGGTGTATGGAGGAAATGGATGGGAGGGGCTTGGGGAGAGGTGGAAGAAGAAACATGTGTTTGGGAGGACAAAGAGGAAGACATGGATGCGAGGAGCTCGATAACTTTGGAGGCGCTTTTGTGAGTTGGACTCTGAGCAAGGAACTAGGAAGGACACCTTGACCCCTAAGTTGAGTAACTGTTTAAACAAAGATAGTTACCACAGCTCCAGGCTATTCAGGTTCAAATCTCCTGTCCTCCACTGTGTGAAAAGGTGAGAGCTCCAGGTGTTGGCAATTGCTGTTGCAATTGTATACGTGCAGGAAAAAGATCTGGACAGCCGCACTCCGGAATAAGCAAACAAATAAAATCTTCTTTATTCAAAACGTGGCATAAATATAGTACATGACAATGCTAGAGCAGTACAGCTTAACCGCTAACGCGTTTCACGCTCTTGCGGAGCGCTTACTCATGAGTAAGCGCTCCGCAAGAATGAGTAAGCGCTCCGCAAGAGCGTGAAACGCGTTAACGGTTAAGCTGTACTGCTCTAGCAGTGTCATGTACTAATTTTATGCCACTTTTAATTAAGAAGAATTTAATATATTTGCTTATTCCTGCATGTATACAATTGAGTAACTGTTTAGTTTACTTAATGTGTACATATTGTACATGCTTATATTTGTAGACATATTTTGTAAGCTAGAAGTTGTGTTGTATTGTGCATCCTACAGTTTGTATGTGCAGATTTTTTTAGTAAAGCATTGATACACTTCAGAAGTCTAAGCTTCCTTGGTTTTACCACAAGAACCTAATAGATAGATGGAAAGCATTACAACAGATAGGCACTGATAGGTTGCACTGATGGGCGGCACTAATGGGCACTGAGAGGTGGCACTGATGGGCAATAGTAGGTGACATTGATAGATAGCACTGATCGGTGGCACTGATGAAGAGGCACTGATGGGCCTTGATTGGCAGCACTGGTGGGCATTGATGGGTGGCACTGTGGGCACTGGTAGGTGGCACTGGTGGGTACTGATAGGTGGCACTGGTAGGCTCAGAAAATGCAGCTGCGGCTGGGACCTATGTCCCTCTGACAGAAGCCAGTGATCGTTTTTTTTTTTTCCCCTCACGCTAACAGCATGAGGGAAGAAAATACAGATTACGGATCTTCGGTTTACATCACGTGATCAGCTGTCATTGGCTGACAGCTGATCACGTGGTAAGGGACCCGAGAGTGGCCTCTTACTCCGATTTGTGATCAGCGGAGTCTCATAGACTCAGTGATCACAGAGCGTGGCGCCCACGACCCACAGTGACGTGCAGGCAGCGCATGCACGGGAGGACGTACATGGATGCCCTCCCGGCAATTAAGGCTCACGCCGTAGCCATCTTTCAGCTATAGCATGGGCGGCAAGGTGTTAAACTTGTCATGCTTACCTGCTCTGTGTAATGGTTTTGCACAGAGTAGCTCTGATTCTTCACTTTTGCCCCCCTATACTTCTGGCTCCTCCTGCCTTCAGGAGTTCCCCTATAGAAAGCCACAAAGTATAGTATAGAGTTCCCCTATAGGAAGGTACAAAAACTTCTGCCTTTAGAATCACTTGCTTCCTTCTCTTGCCCAGGACTACATGTCCCATGAGGCATTGCTTCTCACACATTCAAATTCTCAGGCATTTACTGACATGTATGGATGGTGTACTGAGCTGTATTTTCTGATATGTAAAGAATTAATGCATTCTGTATGCAGGCCAATTAATCGACTGACCAACTAATCGATTATGAAAATAGTTGACAACTATTTTCATAATCGATTAGTTGTTTTAGCCCTACATCTCTGATCTCCTACCAGATCAATTCTTTATTCATGGACCTTAGTCAGAGAGTGAGGAACAACGAGAACTGTCTTTTATAGGAGTGATAGTGATGAGGGGATTATAGGACGAGTGTCCCCACCCCCCCGCTATCACTCATTATCATCTTCCCAACACAAGAAGTCCTGCACTTCCTTATTTAGTCCATGATTTAGTCATGAATAACAGCGGGGCTGAGCCCCACCAGAGGTCAGAGAGTGAGGATGGGGGGAGAGGAACCAAGATGAAGACTGGACTGATCCTGAAGACCACCATCATTGGGTTATTGACTCCTCCCACATTATCACTTTCTGTTTAAGGTTCCCAAGTTTGAGGATGTTATCACATTATTATCAACATGTAAGAGTCTGTGCTCCAATCAAATCATCAGATATAAAATGTCCAGCTGGTAGAAAATGGGTGCAAAAGAGGTAAGGCCCACGTAATGTACAACTTATTATATAGGATACAACATTTAGGATTTTATAAAATAAGAATGATGTAATGTACAACATAGAATATATAGTGCAGGGGTCAGGAGTATGTAATGTACAATATAAATCATACAGTGTAAGGGTCAGGACTCATAATATTGGTATTCAGTAATCAGTGGAAGTTTAAATGTTTACATGAGACAAGTTGCAGAGGTCCCACACCGCTGCCTCCCATCTCCTGAGACTGCACTCAGTGACTTGGGTCTGAGACTATACAGACATATCCCTCCACCTGGCATAGCCAGCAAACAACAGAACAAGTAATCCTGGGAGAATTGTCTGTCAGACATCTTGCCATACCCGGGTATGGGGCAGAAGACCCAAAGCACATACCTCAGGTGCCTAGATCTAGTAACACCTATGGAGAAAATGAACATTTTGCTGCCAGCTGAACCCCAGAATCTCCATAAATCCAGTCTAGATGCATAAATTGTGTCTGCAGCACAGAGAAGGAAGATTATCCGAGAGAAATACAGGAATACAGGACGGGGAACACAGCTCAGGAAAGTGATCAGTGGATTACAGGCTGATATCACCCAGTCCCCACCCTACTCTGGACCAATCAGTGAGCAGTATGGGTGGAGGAATGTATTTAGTGTTAATGACCCACCTGTGCTGATCTCTGTAGGAGTGTCCTCCTCTATAAATGTCCCCGTTATTCCATCCTCCTCCATAGACTGCTGATCATCCCTCACATACCTCTCTTCTTCTTCTGATTTAACCTCAAATTCTATATCGATTGGATCTCCACTCTAAATCAAGAAAATGAGAGAGAATATCTGTAAGATATATAGTAAGCTTTAATATTGTGACATCACATATAAAATCCATACATTGTCTCTAGAAGTGTGTTTTATAACCTCCGTCCCACCAACCTTGTAACAGTGAGGGATGGTGTGATCTTCCTGTGTGGAATCCCGGGAATACAGAGGACGGGGACATCTCTCTGGTGGGTTCCTGGTATTAGGTGGCTCCATCATATCCTTGTGTCCTTCTGAAAACTCCTCCATCACTCTATACTCCTCATCCTCCTCTTTATACTCTTCTTTAACAACAATATTATCATCCCCGAGGTTTCCACTCTGAATATATAATAAAAAATTCAATGTAACAATCATGCTGTCTATAAATCAGAACTACCAATAATTGTCAATCATCTACCTGATGATGGTGAGGGATGGTGTGACCTTCCTGTGTGGAATCCCAGGAATACAGAGGATGGGGACATCTCTCTGGTGGGTTTCTGTAGTTGGATGACCCCACCATGGTGTCCTGGTACAGATCTTTGTGTTCTTTTAGAGACTCTGACTCCTTCATCGCCCCATCCTCATCATCCTCCTCTTTTATCCCTTCTTTGTCCTCAACTTTAGAATCTCTCAGGTTTCCACTCTGAATATATAATAAAAATGACATCAATGGTAACAATGCAGATAATGTACAGATCCTAATGATACGATCAGTGATTGTTCCTCATCTACCTGATGATGGTGAGGGATGGTGTGATCTTCCTGTGTGGAATCCCGGGAATACAGAGGATGGGGACATCTCTCTGGTGGGTTCCCATTACTGGATCCATCTGTAGGAAACACACACACTGACTGAATACATTGTTTCTATGTGTTTATCAGATGATGGGGGATCTAGGTGGAGCCTCCATACTGCTCTCTCCTTTACAATAAAGTCTCCTCTTACCCGGTGATGTGAGGGGCGGCTGATTGTCCATCATGACGTCCTTGTAGAGATCCTTGTGTCCTTCTAAATACTCCCACTCCTCCATGGAGAAATAGACAGTGACATCCTGACACCTTATAGGAACCTGACACACACAATGATACAGTCACCATCCAGACACATCCCTTGTCTGTTACTGGATAATGTCCCAGAATTCCCAGCACCGCTCACCTCTCCTCCATGATCTCTCTGGTGACTTCTAGAATCTTCTTTGTATTTCTCTATTCTATCAGGGAGGGAGGTGGAGGCAATGTGATGGTCATATGATCTCCAGACTTCACAGGAGGAAAACTCTAGATCTGAACACAAATAGTAAAATGAAATGTTATTCCCAGAATCCTCCTCACCTCACCATTCAGGTCTCCATTTTTTTATAGCCCCAGTTCAGACTGAGGCAAAATTTACGCTGAAAGGACCCCCACACTCCATGGGTTAAAAGCTTGTTGCAGGCGTTCTGACATCATTACATACAATGCAGGGCCAACAGTATCACTTTGTTAGTTAGGATGCCAAGGGTCCGCCCACATCCTAAGAGCATCAGAAAAAAAAGCCAGATGGAGGGACATTGGGAGGAGGAGCTGTGAGGTCAGTGTGATGTCATAGGACTTATAGACTCTGGATGGATGAACATTTGGATGGGGGGATTTGAGGGGTCCTCTATATGAGGTTCCCATGCAAACCAAATCATTGCTCCTGGGTGCGTCCTACCTCTCCTAAACTGAAGAGTGAACTTTACCATACAGAAATCTGTCAGGAATCTGTGAAAGTAAGCTCTCATGTGATCAGGTGACGTGCGGAGGAATGGAGTGTAAATAGCAGACAATTTTCTCCAGAGCTCCTAATGGTGGGGATGGATTTTGCTGAATGCTGGTGCCAAGTTTCCACCCCCCAGGATCACTGCAGGTGTGGAGAAAAGCTGTGTAAGAGGATATGGAGGAGAGATGAGGAGGAGATCCAGGAATCAGGATAAAGGTCAGGACAAGCAACAGACGAGCGCATCCAAGAGATGAAGCCGGGGTCACTACACAGAAAATCAATCCAAGGAAACAACAGGCAGGACGAGGAATAGCAAGAAGGAGCTCAGAGACAAATGAGAATATTGCTCAGCCAATGGGAGATTATCTCAGCATGACTTACATAATGAAGGAGATGAGGGGGAGGGGAGGAAGTCACTTATGGTGACCATAGAGACATGGAAATTCAGCTGGTTCAGCAGGGATCGGTCACATTTCCATCCATGTGTGGTCACTGCCGGATAAAAGTCACTCCATCAGCGGCTGCAGCCAATAGCTTCATCACTGATCTGTGTATTCTGAGAGCGGAGGAGCGCCCCCCATTGTCAGAATACAATAGTGCAGCGGGGAGGATTCCCCCATCCCCCTCCAATGTGTGGATGGGGGAATCACTTCAGTTTTTTCCTCTCATCCCGCTGGCTGATCGATAAAACTGAACCATGTATGGCCAGATTTGGAAGGAAGATATATTAATCATCAACTGATCACCCTGAAGGAGCTAATCTACATATTACCTCCTCTGCCGCCAGGTCCTGCAGTGTCTTCTCTCTACTCTTATCAAATGGAAAGTCTGCCAGTACCTGACATCATTTCCTGTCTGTATCTGACATCACTTCCTGTCTGTATTCCATAGAGACTTCCTATCTGGGTAGAAGTGAGATCACCACCTTGTGGAACTTCAGAGGAATTGCAGTCCCGAGAAACATCTCATAGTGTGAACACGGCCTTGTGCTGTGTGTGTATGTACTGTATATCCTTCCCCTTCCTCTCCTCCCTGAGTGTGTATGAAGAGGCGGAGCCCTGAGTGTGTATGAAGAGGCGGAGTTCTGAGTGTGTATGAAGAGGCGGAGCTCTGAGTGTGTATGAAGAGGCGGAGCTCTGAGTGTGTATGAAGAGGCGGAGCTCTGAGTGTGTATGAAGAGGCGGAGCTCTGAGTGTGTATGAAGAGGCGGAGCTCTAAGCGTGTATGAAGAGGCGGAGCTCTGAGTGTGTATGAGGAGGCGGAGCTCTGAGTGTGTATGAAGAGGCGGAGCTCTGAGAGTGTATGAAGAGGCGGAGCCCTGAGTGTGTATGAAGGGGCGGAGCTGTGAGTGTGTATGAAGAGGCGGAGCTTTGAGTGTGTATGAAGAGGCGGAGCTCTGAGTGTGTATGAAGAGGCGGAGCTCCTGCTGGAACAGCGGTCGGAGGAGGAGTCTAGGAGGGAGATGACAGAAAGCTCAGCAGACTCTCAGGAGTGAGCGAGGAGGATCCAGTTCCTTTGCCATCGGAGGTGAGGAGAGTGTGAAGGATGTTGGTGACTCTGGTAGATGAAAAGCTGGGAGTCATATTGCTCTGGTGAGTGGGGAAGCACTACTAAGGGGGCGCCCTCACCATCACGTGTGTAAGAGGTGGAAGAAGGCGTGGCTACACTACAGCTGGCACAGTTTGGAGCACCGAGAACTTTACACCTTATCAACTTTTCATTGATTGGTGGATTTTTTAAAGAAGTAGATGTAAAGTGGAAGCAGTGGACTTGCAGAGAACACTATACTGAGTACAAAATATTGTATTATTACATGAATTTGCACAGATTTTTAGTTTATTTAATATATCAGCAAATATTATAAGAATAAAGAAGTAGGTGTAAAGTGGAAGCAGTGGATCTGCAGGGAACATCATCTTGAGCACAAAGCACTTCATGTTGTATATGAATTTGCACATGATTCTGTGTATTTAATTTATTGACAAACACAATAAGATCAATGAAGTATCTTTATATATGAATGTCTCCACATATTTTAGTGTATTGGTGATGATTTATGTGCACACACAATAGGACAGCGCTGTGACACATAATGCTCTTCTAGTTGATAAAGGGAATACTTACCTTTGTTACAGCAGCAGTCCGGTATAAGTTATTTCTGTAGGTATTTGAGTTGTTACACATAGCGCGGGTTTTATTCTATTTATATTGGTG
The DNA here is from genome assembly GCF_042186555.1 of Aquarana catesbeiana. Taxonomy (NCBI): domain Eukaryota; kingdom Metazoa; phylum Chordata; class Amphibia; order Anura; family Ranidae; genus Aquarana; species Aquarana catesbeiana. The sequence continues at coordinate 608,752 of NW_027362660.1, read as the reverse complement.
ACATAATTGCCCAAATCTGGGGATCAGGAGCCATTTCCACCCTTTACTCTCGGCTGGGGTTCTTTGTATCCATATAACAGATGTTCTACATGACCATAGTTGCCAACATTGTAAAAAAAAATGTGGGACACTTTTGTGGCTGTAGGCGGAGCCGTACAATAATTAGGGAGTGGGGCATTCATTTGTAGGCGTGGCTTAGGAAAAATATACACGTGGCGAAAAATGGGCGTGGTTTGCATGACATAGTGGACGTGGCTTAAATGGGCATGGCTCAAGAGGGTGTGGTTAGAGTCTGAGATGAATGAGGGATGGAGAGGGAAAGGGGGAGAGGGGGAGAGGGAAAGGGGGAGAGGGAGGGAGGGAGAGGGGGAGAGGGAGGGAGGGATGGAGGGACAGCAGCCCCAGATCCTACACAACAATAGAAATATGTGTATTCTAGAAAGTTTAACAATCAGCAGATAAAGATACTCCAAACACCTGGTGTTAGCACTTCAATTATCCCGGCACCATGGTTGTTATGGTGTCTGGATGATTGAAGTGCATTAATCCTATTATTATATTGTAATATAAAATGAAATCATTCAACTCACCATAATGCAGAATCAGTGGGATCCCTGAGCGTGTCACTAGCCACGTTGCCTGCCACCAGCCGTCCGTCCTTGCGTCAGATGTCCCAGCAGAGTCCGTCTTTGCATCAGGTGTCCCAGCAGAGTCTGTCCTTGCATCAGGTGCCCCCAGCGGAGCCCCCCTTATATCAGATGTCCCCAGCGGAGCCCCCCCTCACACCAGGAGTCCCCGGCGGAGCCCCCCTCACACCAGGAGTCCCCGGCGGAGCCCCCCTCACACCAGGAGTCCCCGGCGGAGCCCCCCTCACACCAGGAGTCCCCGGCGGAGCCCCCCTCACACCAGGAGTCCCCGGCGGAGCCCCCCTCACACCAGGAGTCCCCGGCGGAGCCCCCCTCACACCAGGAGTCCCCAGCGGAGCCCCCCTCACACCAGGAGTCCCCGGCGGAGCCCCCCTCACACCAGGAGTCCCCGGCGGAGCCTCCCTCACACCAGGAGTCCCCGGTGGAGCCCCCCTCACACCAGGAGTCCCCAGCGGAGCCCCTCCTCACACCAGGAGTCCTCAGCGGAGCCCCCCTCACACCAGGAGTCCCCGGTGGAGCCCCCCTCACACCAGGAGCCCCCCCTCACACCAGGAGTCCCCGGCGGAGCCCCCCCTCACACCAGGAGTCCCCGGCGGAGCCCCCCTCACACCAGGAGTCCCCGGCGGAGCCCCCCCTCACATCAGGAGTTCCCGGCGGAGCTCCCTTTCACACTAGGTGTCCCCGGCAGAGCCCCCCTCACATTAGGTGTCCCCAGTGGAGCCCCCCCTCACATTAGGTGTCCCCAATGGAGCCCCCCTCACATCAGGTGTCCCCGGCGGAGCCCCCCCTCACATCAGGTGTCCCCGGCGGAGCCCCCCTCACATCAGGTGTCCCCGGCGGAGCCCCCCCTCACAGGTGGCCCCAGTGGAGCCCCCCTCACATCAGGTGGCCCCGGTGGAGCCCCCTTGCATCAGGTGTCCCCAGTGGAGCCCTCCTTACATCAGATTCCCACAGCGGTGCACCCCCCACCTCAGAGGTGTCATAGTGTAGTAGTGTCCGCCGGCCGCATGGCTAGAACCCCCGCCCCTTTCCATAACAGACTGGCAGCGGGGCGGGGGGTAGGCGGGGCAATGCAGAGTGGGGCGTAGGGTGGTCGGCGACGCAGAAGCTCCGTCTAGCCCCCCCCAGCCGTCTTCCTGAACTTCTATAAAATGGCGGCCGGCGGAGACAATGTCTCCACCGGCCGCGGACCTCTAGCGGCGGCGGCGAAAATCGTGAAGAACCGGATTTCTCTAGACATTTACCGGGACACCACAAATTCGGGAATGGCGTCTAAGTCCCGGGAAATCCGGGACAGTTGGCAACTATGCATGACTAAATCTGCAATCAATTTTACTGCAAAATCAAAGGTGCCAAAATGTCTCCCCCCCGAGCAGTAATATATTTCTATCCCCCTTGGTGGGAGTGGAGATGACCCCATCTATAAGGATATACAGTCCATACACACACAGCACAAGGCCGTGTTCACACTAAACAGACGTTTCCCGGAGATGCAGTTCCTCTGAGCTCCACAAGGTGGTGAGCTCACCTCTACCCAGACAGGAAGTCTCTATGGAAGACAGGAAGTGATGTCAGGTACAGACAGGAAGTTCCGGGTGAGAGGTGAGTTTGGAAGAATTAGAGAGAAAACATTGCTGGAAGTGGCAGCAGAGGAGGTAATAAGATCTTATTTTCTATTTACACCCAGTAACCCCCGTCATGTCCGTCCTCTTCCTCCATAGTCACTGTGATGTCTTTTATCTCCAGCAGATGATGATACACACATATATAGTGTGGAAATGTAGAATAACCCCGTATATTACAATGAGGGAATTTATGGTCTGTACCACGAGGGGAGTTATTGATGTCAGTAAATGTCGGTTCCAGACATTGTATGTGGGGGGAATGAAATGATAATTAAAGGTTGGGATTAGGGAAGATTTCTGTAAGATTTTACACAGGAATGATCAGCGCCCCTCCAGAGACACTATGATGAGTCTCACAATAGGAGTCTGAAAGGGACGGGATTTTGGGGGGATGAGATGTGAACCTGGAATGGGGGGAGGGCAATTTTATCAAAAAGACTTCCCACTATCCACTGTAGTATCTGCAGCCAGGACCCTGGCGGTGGATTAGCTCTTCTGCTCCTTATGCCGCTAGTCCCCATATACTGCTATAGAGGTGTCTATTGGTTCTCAGGCACCATGAACTCTGTGGGACTACAGGACCCAGCACACCTATCATCTACAGCCAGGGTATTTCTAAGTAAGTGCTGCCAGGTTACCCCAGGAGTTTTCTGACACTTTGTTATCAGAAAGTTTTATTGGAATTATCGTGTTGTGAAATCAGATATTTTATCCATAGTGCAAGCTCTGCCCGAATATTTATTATTTGTAGATTAACCCTTTCAGGGCCAGAACATTCTCTTCATTTTAGAGTTAAGTTCTAGTAATTTGTGTTATTGTGTCCCTGATCACCTCCACACCAGTTATTGTGTCCCCGATCACCTCCACACCAGTTATTGTGTCCCCGATCACCTCCACACCAGTTATTGTGTCCCCGATCACCTCCACACCAGTTATTGTGTCCCCGATCACCTCCACACCAGTTATTGTGTCCCCGATCACCTCCACACCAGTTATTGTGTCCCCGATCACCTCCACACCAGTTATTGTGTCCCCGATCACCTCCACACCAGTTATTGTGTCCCTGATCACCTCCACACCAGTTATTGTGTCCCCGATCACCTCCACACCAGTTATTGTGTCCCCGATCACCTCCACACCAGTTATTGTGTCCCTGATCACCTCCACACCAGTTATTGTGTCCCCGATCACCTCCACACCAGTTATTGTGTCCCCGATCACCTCCACATCAGTTATTGTGTCTCTAATCACCTCCACACCAGTTATTGTGTCTCTAATCACCTCCACACCAGTTATTGTGTCACTGATCACCTCCACACCAGTTATTGTGTCCCCGATCACCTCCACACCAGTTATTGTGTCTCTAATCACCTCCACACCAGTTATTGTGTCCCCGATCACCTCCACACCAGTTATTGTGTCTCTAATCACCTCCACACCAGTTATTGTGTCCCCGATCACCTCCACACCAGTTATTGTGTCCCTGATCACCTCCACACCAGTTATTGTGTCTCTAATCACCTCCACACCAGTTATTGTGTCTCTAATCACCTCCACACCAGTTATTGTGTCACTGATCACCTCCACACCAGTTATTGTGTCCCCGATCACCTCCACACCAGTTATTGTGTCCCTGATCACCTCCACACCAGTTATTGTGTCCCCGATCACCTCCACACCAGTTATTGTGTCCCCGATCACCTCCACACCAGTTATTGTATCCCCGATCACCTCCACACCAGTTATTGTGTCCCCGATCACCTCCACACCAGTTATTGTGTCCCCGATCACCTCCACACCAGTTATTGTGTCCCTGATCACCTCCACACCAGTTATTGTGTCCCCGATCACCTCCACACCAGTTATTGTGTCCCTGATCACCTCCACACCAGTTATTGTGTCCCTGATCACCTCCACACCAGTTATTGTGTCCCTGATCACCTCCACACCAGTTATTGTGTCCCTGATCATCTCCACACACCAGTTATTGTGTCCCTGATCACCTCCACACCAGTTATTGTGTCCCCGATCACCTCCACACCAGTTATTGTGTCCCTGATCACCTCCACACCAGTTATTGTGTCCCTGATCACCACCACACGAGTTATTGTGTCCCCGATCACCTCCACACCAGTTATTGTGTCCCTGATCACCTCCACACCAGTTATTGTGTCCCTGATCACCACCACACCAGTTATTGTGTCCCTGACCACCACCACACCAGTTATTGTGTCCCCGATCACCTCCACACCAGTTATTGTGTCCCTGATCACCTCCACACCAGTTATTGTATCCCTGATCTCCTCCACACCAGTAATCGTGTCCCTAATCACCGCCACACCAGTTATCGGGTCCTTTATCATCACCACACCAGTTATTGTGTCCCTGAAAAATGGGGTAAAGTCTCCATCAAAATCCATACCAGACTCCCATCCAAGCATGCAGCCCGTGCACCCCCTCCTGAACAATACCAGACCACATGCCATCAACATGGGGGGCAGGAGAGCTCCCCCAAAGCACTTTATCTCCATGTTGATAAGGGCAAGAGCCTCTTCCCCACAATCCTTTCCCAGTGGTTGTGGGGGTCTGCGGGTAAGGGGCTTATTGGAATATGGAAGCCCCAGGGGGGCCCCCAGATCCCACTCCCCCATGTGAATAAGTATGGGGTACATAATCCCCCTACTTATTCACCAGAAAAGTGGTTACTTTTTTTTTTTTAATCTGTTTGTTGAAGTATTATACATACAACAAAAGAAAACAAAAGTAAGCAAACAAAAACACAGCTTAGAATGAAGTTTAAGGGTGCAGCCCACAAGCGTGTAGTACATACATTACAGAAAAACACACAGCCAGTTAAATTAAATAAACGTCCTCTGAAGAAGATACAGCATCAATCGCGAAGAACACCAGCCGCCACCCCAAACAGAAAAAAAACCTGACCCACACCGATGCTTGAATAATGAAGTCATTTGGTGACCCTGCCCTCTTATGACATCATCAACCCAGCATGCCATGGTCAGTGGGGGCTTAGTATGGATTAGGACCCCATGCTGTTCTTTTTTCTTAATTTTTAAATGCTGGCAATTCTTTTGTTTACATTCTGTTATCAGTGGGGAATCCCGCTGACAGCAGATGACTCATGGTTGTTAAGAACATGGCAGCCGTCCAATCATTAACAGCCATGACAGTTACTGGCTGTTAAGGACGCCGGCGGCCGCCTACTCCTTAACAACCAGCTATTTACTGCTTGTTAAGGACACTGGTTATCACCAGCGTTAAAAGTACCGCAAGCTTTAACTACTACAATACCACATCCCTTAATAAAAGAGCTCATGCTGTATTTTAGTTAATTGTTTTGATCGCAAAAATAAATAAATGTAAAAACGCTAAGCTGTGTTTTATACCGCTTAGTGAATTGAGCCCAATGTCCGGTGTATAATCAGTTCAGACAATGAAAAACTCTCGCATATTTGGTATCGTCATACTCAGAAGGAGTATGTTTTGGGGTGTAATTCTAAGTATGTCCATGCGGTGTGTGAGAAATATCTTATTAAACTGACAAGTTTGTGTTGGTAAAAAAAATAAATTTTCATTTTCTTTCCTGCATTCTCCAAAGCCTTGTATCCAAAAATGACATTTTCAAAAAAACTAATTTTGCTTTTCAGAAACCACCTGGAGGTGTTTACTTTCCAAAATGGGGTCATTTTGTGGGTGTTTCTGCTTTGCGCTGTCCTGGCGCTCCAGGGCCTCCAAAAATGTGATAGGTAGTCAGAAAATTAGACGTGTAATTTGTGCTCCTTGAAAGCCCAAAGGTGGTCATTGGATTTTGGGTCCCTCTATGCATCTGGGCACATATTGTATGTGGTACAGTCATATTTGGGAGGCATAGCAGAATGTGTTTTGGGGTGTAATTCTAAGTATGCCTAAGTTGTGTGTGAGAAATCATTTGTTAAATAGAAACTTAAAAAAAAAAATTCTTCATTTAAAAAAAATACAGCTTAAAAAACTCATTATACCTCTTACTAAATAACTTGGATGGTCTACTTTCCAAAAAGGGGTCATTTGGGGGGGGGGGGTATTTGTACAGACCTGGCATTTTAGGGCCTTAAGAAATTAGATCAACCGTCAGTACATCAGGATTGATCAATTCTCAGATATACAGTGCTCGGCATAAATGAGTACACCCCAATATACAGTGCTTGGCATAAATGAGATTTGTCAGAAAACCTTTAATTTCCTTTGAGAATCAACATTTTCTATGGGACACTATACCACAAAATACTCCCACAAATGCGGCCCATTGATTGCAACTAAGATTCGTTAATTTGCAGGCATAAAAAAAGTATTTTTCCTAAAAAAAATTCATTCAAGACCATGTTGCAAAAATGAATACACCCCAATGAAAGCCTTAGGAGCAAAGCTAAATTTTAGACATAAAAAACCCTAATTAACAAGAATTCAACTACAAGTGAGTCTAATTATTAATTAAACAGGTGTCCAGCAGACAGGTGATTATAAAAGGGCATTACATAACAAATAAAACCCCTTCCCATTCAATGCTATCAGCAATGGCACCACATGGAAGAGAAATGTCACAAGGCCTGAGAAAGAAAATATTTTTTTTTAGACAAGAAAGATGGCTACAAGCAGATTAGTAAAGCTTTACTCTTCAGTCCGAATACTGGAGCAAAAGTGATACAAAAGCTTCATGTTCGAGTCGAACCCATGTTCGACTCGAACATCGGCTGTTCGATCGTTCGTCGAATTGCGAACGATATGGGCCGTTCGCGCCAAATTCGTGTGGCGCGTCACGGCCCATAATTCACTGCGGCATCGCAGTGCACTGCTTGCTGATGATTGGCCAAGCATGCACTATGACCCGCATGCTTGGCCAATCACAGCGCCGCCTTAACAGAGAGCCATAATTGGCCAAAGCCAAGGAGGCTTTGGCCAATTATGGCTCAGGGGATTTAGTACACGCCCCACACTATATAAGGCCGCCTGCACGGCGGCCCTGTGCAGTGTGTTCAGGTGTGCTGAGAAATAGAGAGAGAGAGAGAGACAGTGTCATTTCATTTGAGTTAGCTAGATTAGGCAGGACAGTCAGTCAGTTAGCTGCACTTAAAGTGTATTGTCTATATATATGCATCCCAGGTGTTGCATATATATATATATATATATATATATATATATATATATATATATATATATACACTGTATTCAGTTTAGCTAGATCCGTTCCTGTTATCTTCTAGACTATTTACATTTAGTGCAGTGCGTCCTGCTCACAGTGTTCAGCTAGATCCGTTCCTGTTATCTTCTTACTGACAGGCAGGCTTGTCTTGTTACAGTATTTTGAAGAAAATTACTGGTGTTCTTTTGATCCTATTAGTACCACAGTCAGGCAGCTAGACTATTTACAGTTAGTGCAGTGCGTCCTGCTCACAGTGTTCAGCTAGATCCATTCCTGTTCTCTTCTTACTGACAGGCAGGCTTGTCTTGTTACAGTATATACAGCTACCTGAAGAAAATTGCTGGTGTTCTTTTAGTGCATTTACATTTAGTGCAGAGCGTCCTGCTCACAGTGTTCTGCTAAACCTACAAGTTAGTGGGGTGCGTCCTGCTCACAGTGTTCAGCTAGATCCGTTTCTGTTATCTTCTTACTGACAGGCAGGCTTGTCTTGTTACAGTAAATACAGCTACCTGAAGAAAATTGCTGGTGTTCTTTTGATCCTATTAGTACCACAGCCAGGCAGCTAGACTATTTACAGTTAGTGCAGTGCGTCCTGCTCACAGTGTTCTGCTAAACCTACAAGTTAGTGGGGTGTGTCCTGCTCACAGTGTTCAGCTAAACCTACAAGTTAGTGGGGTGCGTCCACCTCACAGTGTTCAGCTAAACCTACAAGCTAGTGGGGTGCGTCCTGCTCACAGTGTTCAGCTAGATCCGTTTCTGTTATCTTCTTACTGACAGGCAGGCTTGTCTTGTTACAGTAAATACAGCTACCTGAAGAAAATTGCTGGTGTTCTTTTGATCCTATTAGTACCACAGTCAGGCAGCTAGACTATTTACAGTTAGTGCAGTGCATCCTGCTCACAGTGTTCTGCTAAACCTACAAGTTAGTGGGGTGCGTCCACCTCACAGTGTTCTGCTAAACCTACAAGTTAGTGGGGTGCGTCCTGCTCACAGTGTTCAGCTAAACCTACAAGTTAGTGGGGTGCGTCCACCTCACAGTGTTCTGCTAAACCTACAAGTTAGTGGGGTGCGTCCTGCTCACAGTGTTCAGCTAAAGCTACCTGTAGAAGGTTGGTGGTGTTCTCATACTACAGGCAGGCAGTTAATTTTGCTAGCTGCAGTATCAGTACACATATATATATATATATATATATATATATATCCCAGCTTAGTGCAGCCACAGGCCATTAGTATGTCTGGAAGGCCAAGAAGGAGAGGCAGACAGTCACAAGCCAATAAGAGAGGGC